>NC_046658.1:137914699-137950094 GCF_010883055.1 Belonocnema kinseyi | reverse complement strand
GGCGCATACTTTGAATAAAATATTTGTTATCATTCTCTTGAAATAAATGTGTTTTTTTCTTGAAAAAATACCGGTTTCATATGTATACACCTGGTACATGCCAGATGAGACGTTTGTATCTGCTTCGGAGAGTATCCTTTATAGACGTCACATCGTAAATGTGGCTCTGTAACACACCCAGGTATGAATAAGTCTCTCCAGCACGAAAGTGTCATATCTTAAGATCCATGTAAAATACATGAGTGACCTTGTACTTTTGATCTGCAGGTTTGCGGCAAAAATACCCCTGAGAATGGCGAAGTGCTAGAGATAGTGGCAATAGTGTGAGAAAAACGAGCGTGGGCCCATGATGTCACAATGAAAGTCGCCTCTTGGAAAGGTGACCTTGTTAGACAGTGTACTCAGACAAGTAATTGGCATTTAATTCGTTGGGTCAGCTAAGTTGCCCATTTTCGGTACAAAAACTGTGCGCTCTTCTACAGGTGTTATGAGGGCATCACGCAGATTCTTGAAGCTATTTATGTTCTCTGAGTAATCGTCTAGTCTAAGCTGCACTTCGTACACTTTTCTCTCAATTATTTCGACATTCTCTGGTTTCGGCGGGTGGTCGTCAGTAAGGGGAGAGTCTTGGAATAGTCGAGATAGGTCAGAGATAAACCGTTTGTTTTTCTCTGGCCCACCTAAAAGCCAGGAGATCCCGCCGATCCATCGCATAGACTCTATCTTTATTTGCTGCCCCAGTTCTAAAGTAGTAGCGACCATGTTTGGTGTTAAAATTGCTGTTCCCACGAGAAGCTTGGGAAAGGGGTTCGTCCATCCTTTTAGAGCCCCACATGTAACGATAAGACTGCGACAATTGTTCTCGTTGCAATAGAATAGCATTGCATTTCTAGGGAAAATATATATTGTTAATAAGGGCGTAAGTCTCTTATAAGAAAAAAATTCCGGCGGTGAAAATAAGTCTACAGTGAAATTTTGTTTTCATGATTCCAAAAATTTTATTTTTCCCTTTCTGTTCGCAATAATTCACTCTTGACTTTTTTAGCTACTGTGATACCTTCCACAATATATATTTAAATCATGAAAATTCATCTATTGATTGTAGAAAAAATAACATTTTTAAAAAAAATGGTATAACTTTTGTGCAGATTCTTTTCGAAGTTGGCACTTGGGGTAAATCAGTTTTATAATAGGAGAAACTTTACACCCAAATATGAACTAAATATCGTTTCAGGCAGATCAACCATGCCCACACTGCTATAACCTTTTCCCTCGCAGAGCAGCCTGGCAGTAGATATTATAAAAAACGTTTTGAAAATGCCTTCTTTATGACGCATAGACGTCAGAAGACCCACATTTTTTGCATGGACTGACAAAAAATTATGAACGTTTTAGGAATCCAACCCCGTAATTAGAAACTTATTCACAAATCGTGATGTTCCAAGATACAACTGTGATGATAATTTAAACAAAAATACAATCCTGTAATTCTTCACTGAAAGAAATGAATTGCTGGTATAATAATATTGCGCGTTAGAGTCAGTGTTGTTTTAGAATTAGGTTCGCAGTCTAAGCGTTTGCCTGATAATGGCCCTAATCCTATATTCGATCGCCCTGAACCTTCTTCTTCGCGTAGGAGGCATTGTCAAGACACGACTCATTCTCTTACCACACCTTATTCCTCTGCCAGGTCGCCCTCGCCTGCCGAATCACCTTTCCGTTATAGGTCAAGGTCTTCTACTTTCAGACAAACTTTTTCTAGCCTACTTGGATTTCGTTTTGAAGATCTTGCAATTATTCGACTTATTCCCTACAAAAATTCGAATCAGGTATTCGCGTTCCATAGATAAGTTTTTCCTCCAGATAAACCAATTGCAGTGAGAACAAAAGCTCGTGCCCTTTGTTCCATGCCAAGTAAAGAACGAATTGTATTATCAACATCCAATTGCGACGTATGTACAATATTAGAAAAAACATTAAACGGACACACGACATTTTGTGGAATATTTACATCTGGTTTTGGTGTACCCAAGGGGGTAAAAATAAACACGAATAGAGGTGCGGTTGATGAATCGAACGCAAAAGAAATAGCGGAATAGCCAGTTAGCTGCCGTGAACAAATCACAAAGAATGATTGAGCATGGCGTGAGTACAACACATTTCGCCACATCATTACTCAAACTGAAAAAGCGCATGTCATTTAAATCCGTTGCATGCATTCCATTTTTATGTTTACCTACCCTTTTATGCACAACATTTTGGAAACTCATCTTCGAGAATAACTTTTTACATTGAAAATTTAATTTTTCTACATCTCAAAACTGTTTTCTATTTGATCCTATTGAAATAAATGAATACCGGCAAGGTTGAGGAAATAGAGCGCAGGAAAATTCGCTCGAATGTATGAATAGACCTTTTAAAATTAAAGTTCAAAAAACATTTTTTACATTCACAATCACATTTTTTTTAATTACAAAAATGTTTCTACGAATTATATAAAATTACTTTATATGTCGTCAAATCACTGGATATTGAGTAATTAAAAATAAGTTTGAGTTTAGCTTTTTTTTATGTTTAGTTCATTTGACTTTTTAAAAATAATATAGTTTGCAGCGCGTAATACTACATGCCTTTGTATTACATACTTCAATTTTAAATAAATAATTAGAAAATAATCATTAGCCTAATATTTAACTCTTTTGGCTTTTACGAATACATTCTATCACTTGGATGACTTTTTGCGCTCGATCAATTTGTGTAACAAATGCAACATTTTACCAATATGTTGAATTCTGTTATTTTAAATAATTATATAATTTCCCGTTTTACCTTTCATAACATAAGCGTGCGTTTAACAATTGTAAAAGAATAGCCAAATAAAAAAATGAAAACATTTTTTTAATAACATGTAAAAAAGAGTTTGAATGACTTTTGGGGGCCCTTCCACTCCTCAAGAGATATTTTATACCCCGTTATGCGATGCGGCGGTTCATTTGTGAAAATAAGACCATATTTATTCAACCCTTAGTCCCTGGACCATACTAGGCGAATTAGATCGCCGGCGGGCGGTATGTAGTGCCGCCCACACGGAATCGACAACTTGTTCTATAATAGGAAAGTTTATTTGTAGTTTTGCGCAAGAATAAATATTCCACCTAATTTAAAATTTAAAATAGCCTTTGTAGAAATTGCGGAAACCTTTTTTTTTGGTAATTAGATAGGTTATTTCCCTCAAAAACGGTCAGGCAAAGTCTTGATCAGGTTAAGAATAATATAAAACATGCAAGTTAAAAAAAATTGTAATTAGAAAACGCAATAAAACGGCAACATACTAAACCTGTTGTATACGGTGTTCTGCCGCTTTCTGCGCTTATCTTTTTTGGCACCTCAAATTTTGCCGCTTTTCTGAATTGTTTTTCAAACAGCAAGCAGCAAACTGAACCGATGTGAGAAATACCATGAATTTCCCATACGATGCCATAAGCACTTACTAAGTTTAGACATAACTAAAAGAAATTTTTCCGCTTCATTTGCAAGATACTAACTGCATATAAAATAATTCCATAAATTACAAAAATGCAATTGAAAAGAATGTCAGTTAATAGTTTTAAACCGCGAAATCTTTTAGCCAACTGTTCAAACACAAATTTCAGCAAACAGAAATTCATGAAAAATTCTTTCAAATATTAGGATTTTCTAAGAAATAATCTTAAGCTTCAACATACAATATTACATTAGAGGTGATATCAGTTTGAAAGAAGTGCGCAGTAGCTACATGATTTTCATTAAAACTGATTCTTATCATATGTAAATATAGCAGAAGGACAAAGTTGACACCTTCAATATAAAAGATAACAACTACAGTATAAATTGTGCTAGCTAATGAAGCAGTAGATTATTCATGAGTTAGCTTGTTACATTATATTGTTAAATTGAAAAGATGAAGATTTGCTGCACTCTGCTCGTATGCTTGGCCGTTCTCCTGAATTCTATCGGTAAATACAATAATATAATATATATATTATTCAGGGAAGTATTATTTTAAGATTTACGCAGATAATAATTTTGGTCACATAAAGTGTACGAGAAAAAATGTTTGCGTACCATCTGACGTCAAAACTAGCATTTTCTAGACGCATTTAAATATTATGTTTGTAAAAGTAACAAGCACTCATGCTTTAATTAAATTGCATAGACCGTTAAGGAATGCTGGGAGGGGGGGGGGGCTTAAGCATATTGGAGCGCACAGAATAGGGAACGAGTGGAATTCTGATAATTATATACAAAGGAACATAATCTTTCAATCATGACCATTAGAAAAATATCTGAATTTTAGTTTTGGAAGTATATGTATATATTCTCATAGAATATATTATTTTGCTTATTTTTTCTTTAGATAAAATCGTCGCGGCTATTGCTCGCTCCTCGGGATTCGAATTTATTTTCGTAGTACATAGATCATTCAAACAGGTTTAAAATATATGAAGAAAATAAAATAATTAGTTATTAAAATCATAGTATATATAATAATGATTATGATTAATAATTATTATGGAAAATAAAATGAAACAAATACTGACTTAAGCATTTATTATATCATTACATTTTGTTACATCGAGATTCGTTTGCTCTAAAATCAGAAGAACTACATTGACATAAGATAAGGTTTATGCTGAATAACGAGTGAGAGCAAACAAATTGGAAAATTCTCAACACTGCCGCGAGCGTGCTTGGAAGGGATTAACTTTTCTGTGAACGCGGTTCCCCCGCCACTGTCACGCTCTCAAACGCGCACTAACTTCGGAAGCCATTTCTCAATAATGCAGCGCTGGCATTAAGATAGTTGTAGGGCCAAAAGTCAGATATCTAAAAAAAAATCGTTTTTCTCTGATTTTAAAAATCATAATACTATAATTATAGTATTCACGTTGTGTTTAAGAAAATGTAAATCCAATTGACGAAAAACTGCAATTTTTAATGGGATATGTTTTCTGCACGAAAAAAATGTATGCGTATAAAGGTCACGAACTAGTAGCTAGGTCTCGGATATGAAAAAAATTCATTGGGCATTGATTCAATTTCGTAAATAATCGACGAATTTTGAGAAAGAATTGACGAACTTGATGTGACAAGTCTAAAACCGCTCATCACTTTTTTCCGTAAATCGATGACTATATGCGCACGTATGTATAGATTGAATTCGTCGAATGAGTGGCTAGAATTTTTACTATACCTACATTGTTGAGTCTCGATGGCTGCGCGCGTTTACGCACACATGGTTTATGTTTAGAAACTGTTGAGTTCGAGGTTTCAAAACCCTCAGAATTGTGTAAATTTATAAATATAAATTAAATCGCACAAATAAATTTTCTCCCATTTTATATTCTAGTCTGAAATTTTCAGGAACTGTTCGTAGAAAATTCGAACTATTCATGAAAAAGTTCTTAATTTATCCATACATTTTTCACACAATAATGTTTTAATCTTTGATTTTTTCATCCTCTATCCGAGACCTAGTTACAATTTCGTGACTTTTTTACGGATAAATTTTTTCCGTGTGATGACAATAGAAGGCCTTCCCAACGAAAACGTAAATCCACCACTAAGCACTTCTTTACATTAATTTTTCTATTTTTTATAGAAAAAACCTCAAAAACATTGAATCGTGATTCAAATACAATAGGTTTTTTTTATGAAGCTTATTAATAAAACATAATTATATTACAAGTATTGGTTTATATAATTTGTTAAAAATTGTCAAATATATTACTATATTTTCATAATAGTAATAAATTATTTTCATAATTTTTCTAAAAAAATGTATTTGTTTGTGAGTTAGATTTAAAGTTTTTTAAAGCCACGATGATAACCAATGTCACTTCTTACAAATTTTTGAAAAAGTGGTATCTACAAATCTATAAAAAGATTTTCAGATAGGACTTAAATTAAGCTCATGAGCGCCCCTATTGAATTAAAAAACACGATAATCAAATCCCTCATTACCACTTCTTATCGATCTGCCTCACGCTTATATCTTTAAATAAATGTAATTAAAATATAAAATTTTTTGAAGGGCTTTTCAAAAAGGATTTAAAATGCGCTCATATGCGCTACATTACAAATTCACGAAATAACATGATAAAGGCGCTAAGTAACTCTTCTAATCGATCCATCCCAACATAATAACACCCTATGAATTTAATTAATATATAAAATTTGATGACCCAGGGGGAAAAGTCGGTTATTAGCCAGAGTTCACGACCGGCGCAGTACCGCGCCAGTTGCAATACAGGAATAAATACCAGTACTGGCTGTTAGTACTGTGTAAACCATCGCCAAAGTACTGATTTACGACTGGCTCAGTACTGACTGTCATTACTGGAAGAATACTGACGCAAGAATTCCGCCAATGGTTGGCGCCATACTGGTTTACAACTGGCCCAGTACTAACCGTCACCACCGATGAAATTCCGGCACAGGAGTTCCGCCAACGGTGGGCGTGATACTGGTATATTATTGGCGCAGTACTGATACGTGTTACTGGTCATATACTGACACAAGAGTTCAACCAACGGTTAGTATCATAATGGTGTAATACTGTATTTGCCTAGTACAGCAGATCAGTACCGAATTTAAATATCATCAGGGAATTTAGCCTTACCGCGCTACTAACAACAGTATATACTGGCCCAGTATTCTGAGTCAGTACAGAACTTATTTATCATTAGGGGTTTCACCAGTACCACGCCAATGCCAACGTTATTCACTGGCCTGGTACTACAAGTCAGTACGAAGGGCTTCTCAGATAGGATTTCAATTGCGGTCATATGCTTGATTTTCATATTGAAATTACACTCCAAGTAAATGTACTTGTGAATATCAACGTCGAGTAAATCGATAAGAAGTGTTAATATATATCTATATTAACACTTCATGGCTTTTTGAAGGTCCACTTTGTTTTTTTAAAAATAAAAACCCACTTTTTTGCATCTGCAATTGATAGAGCGGAAGATTCTACGTTTAGGTACGTACCCAAGTCATAGGTCAATTGTAACGGTCAAGGTCATTTAAAGATTATTTTAAATTAACAAAGTTTTCCAAGAGGTTAGTGTAATTCCTGAAGAAAATTTCAACCAGAAATTCATTTGTGAGCTCTGTATTGATCTTGGTTACAGCGTTTTGAAAATTGTAAAATCAAAAGGAAATTTTTCATTAAGAGTTCCAGGGGTTCTGGTGAGAGTTCTGTTCCTCCCCGAAGAGTTACACAGTCCTATACTGTTTTTCGATACCTAAGACAATACTTAAGGTCATACCATAAGTCCGATACCGTTTTTCCATACGAATATTACGAATCGAAACTAAATTTACGTATTACGAGTACATACTTACAATCTTTCGCTAAAAGATTATTATGGCGCAAGCTAAACTTTCGTAACGAGAGAGGGTATCTGTATTAATGATGCGTGGTTGGGGAGATCGAGTTCAATCTTATGATCAAGTTCTTTTGCTTTTTAATCGCACTTTTCGCAATGGAGAAGGGTTAAATCCTGTCTCAAAATCAATAATTGAAAGAAATGTAAGGCGCTCTATGAATCATGGATTTATCAAGGATCTTCAGAGAACTGGTCGTCCAAAATCTGCAGCATCTGAGGAGATGCAGATGGACATAGCCCAAGCATTTGTTGGCAACCTACACCTTAGTTTACGTCGAGCTAGTCATGAGCGTGACGTTGCTCCTGAGACAGTGCGAAATATTTGAAAAAGAATTAATTTCCATTCCTACAAAGTTCATCTGGTATAAGAGCTCAATGAAGACGATCCTGATCGTCGGGTTGAATTTTGTGAAATTATGATGGACAAAATTGAAAGAGATCCTTTTCTCTTGTACAATACGGTATTTTCAGATGAATCTACTTTCACTTTAAAATGTGAAGTTAACAGGAAAAATGGTAGATATTGGTCCGACACAAATGCTGATTGGATGCTGGTGAGTCACACACAATATCCACAAAAAATTAATGTTTGGGCCGGTATCTTAAATGATACATTGATAGGCCCTTTCTTCATCGATGGTAATCTCAATGTCCGTGCATATGAAGAGCTTCTCAGATACCAAATTGTATCAAGAATAAGGGAGATTACAGGCGATAATTTTCAAAATATTTTGTTCCAGCAAGACGGAGCAGCGGTTCATTACGGTAGGGAGGTTCGAGCATATTTGTATACTCAGTTCCCTCAAAGGTGGATTGGAAGAAGGGGTGAAATCAAGTGGTCTGCTGAATCTCCTGATCTGACGCCTGTCGACTATTTCCTTTGGGGTTAGTTAAAGAGCAAAGTATACTCAACGCAACCGCAAAGTTTAGACGAATTGCAGAATCGGATTCTGCAACAGGCTACTTTGATTGATGGGGAGATGATTCGTAATGCTGTAACTCATTTTTACAATCGCATAGCTTTTTGTCAAGAAGCTCAAGGTTTTCAGCTCGAACATCTTCACTGAAGCGTGAGAGGCAAGGACACTCACGCTAATCAAGCTCCTCAAAGGGAACAGAATTTACTCCGTCCACGTCGTTGTTCCTGGGTAATGCTTAATGTAAACGTGAATTGCTTGGAAAAAACCTCGAAAAAACCTTCAGGAACATCACCAAGATCAATACAGAGCTCCCCAATGAATTCTTCGTTGAAATTTACTTTAGGAATGACCTTCACTTTTTTGAAAAATATTTTACCTGAGGAAATATCTAACCATCCTGGGACTTTTTAGACACGATGTATATATATATATATATACGTATATAAATTAAATGTAATGGGTTTTATCATCATGGGGTGGATAAATAGGAGGAAGAAGCCCATTGGAGCGGAGAAAACTATCATTTCGAACCATTCGAGATCCCGGATTCGGGTTCTTCGGCCTGAAAAACGTATGGGTCCAATTCATGCGAAATCCGGCAGTCGTCCTTATGACAATCTTTTAACAATTAAAATGTACATACATGTAAGGGCTTACATAATCAAATCATCATCATATCATATCATATAATTAAATCATCATCAAATCATGATACCCGTCTAGAAATATAAACGTAGGCCTGGTAAGGCACTGACCAGTTCTACCTAGTTTTGGCGTGGCCCTGGTCGGGTCAACTGGCAAGGGTCATACATAACGTGTGAAGCTTTTGCAGATGTTTTCTCTACTTAGGAAAAACTTGTCAGGGCCTGTCCAGTTTTTCAGAGGTATGCCCTACTTTTTGCAATTATCATAAGAATAAACAAAAGAACGTTAATAATATTTAAGGTTACTTAAAAAATGAAAGCACAAATATTTCGTAAAACAATTTGTGTAATAAGATTTATAATGTAACAATTTTAAAAATCAATTCTTACCTGTGAATATTTTGTTAAAAGGTTCCTAATAAACTTAATCAGAAGAAAAATTGGCAAAATCATCATACAAATATTTCGACTAATAATACATTAATGATAAAATCTGTTTTTCGTCAAATGTAAGCTTTTAATTAAACAAATATAAGATAGATAAGCATAAAACTAACTAATTATCAGGTTCATGCCATGTTCTCGTGGAAAAAAATCTTTTATGCCATGTAGTCAATTTCCATTAATTAACATTCACTCTCTGAACTTATTTCTTAGCACAAGCGAATCAAGACATTGCGATTTATTAACTTATTGTCTTTATTAATTTAATTATTTGCCTTATCGTAAAGAAATATATATTTTGTCGTTACCGTTAAACACATGAAGTGAAGTATTTCACGAAAGGTGGGGCAAACCCCAGATGTAGGCAGGACGAGGGCCTGGGCGCCGAACAGTAATACTAATTACGAAATAGGGCAATTTCTATATTCTTAATTTTTTCAATTGCAGTATATGTAATCCAAATTAAGGAAAAAATGATAGGGCTACCATTAACCCTTAAATTTGGCGTGGAAATTAGGGGAAAGTGGCTAAAATCAGAAAGTTCGCTGTAAGACATTGCAAAGGGTTTTCGTGGGTAGTAAAAATGATTCTAGTAACCATTTCTTTAAAAAATTCTTAACTGTGTGGATAGTTTTACTCTATCATTCTTCTTTCTATGGGTGAAAATGGACAGCGATAATCTGAGAACGCGAATATCGCAGAACAGAATTGAATATGGTTCTCGCTGTGGTTGAATATCATTTCGACGACCATTTTTCTATTATTCTCTAACCCAGCGATTCCCAAACTAGTGCCGCCGGCAGGGAGATGCCACCCCGGACCGGGCAGCCCCTGAGGAGGAAGCCAGCCCGGGCCTAGCCACTCGGCAGCCCCCCCCCCCGCTAAGAGAAACCTTTCATTGTCATAAGATTTAGGGCGTTGCCAATAACTAAAATCCTAAAGATATGGCTCAATTCAAGTATAATTATCTGAATCATTTTCCTGATGTAATTTTAAGAAAATGAAAAAAAAGTTGATGAAAATCGGTTAGGATTTCGAATAATTAAGCACATCGTTATGAACACGCAAAATTACAAGAACTGTCAACTGGCATTCAAGATATTAACTGATTTTTATTAGATTTCTTTTCATTTGCTTAAAATTAGATTAGGAAATCGATTCAACTAATTAAAATTTAATTTAATAAAATATTAACACATTTTAATTTTTCTCAACCGGTTCTAATTCTCTCGCGTGAAGCATGGTGTGTCAAGCAGTGAAGCAGTCAAGTGCCCCCCCTTGGCGGCAGGGTATTGTGAGAAAATGTGAGGGTGGCGGCCCTGTCGCTCCCCAGAAAGTGCATAAAAAGTTTGGGAATCGCTGCTCTACTGTGTGGATGGTTCCTTGTTCCCCCCACTCTGGAAATATTTAAGAAGGTATTCTAGAGACTTTAAATTTGTTCGTAACTTGACCTTAAAATTTAAATATATGTACTAATTAGAGTGTTAATTGTTTACGTTTAAACTAGAAGGTGTAAGCCAATTATTTTTCTGAAAGAATACGTTTCTGAAAGCGAGAATTATTTATTTTCAGTGCAATTTAGATTGTGTGAGAATATAGTATAAATCAAGCAGGTTATTTATAATTTTTTAGTAACTATGACTTCACTATTATGAAGAAATATGTGGTAGCAATAATCTATGTCTCTTTACTTTTTTGCTTAGAAAAATTACAGATATTATAATACAATGTTATAACATCTTTACTTTTTCGAATAAATCAATAAAAAAAGTACTTGGAGTTGTCTCTTATTATATTATTATTTAAATAAGTTATTGGTACAATATCTTACCAAAATTCTATTAATAATTTATTAAAATAATAATATAATTAGCTCTATTTTAAAATTGTATTTAATTGAAAAAAATATTCATTCAAAAAAAAGTGTGACGTTGAAAATGAAAGTTGTTACATCGTAATTTAATTATAAAAGTTTAATAAACATTACTTGATTAGAGATAGAAAATGAAAACTTATCAACAATTATTTTCTAAATAAAATTTGTACAATAATGAGATCTTTAAAACGCCTTCTTCGATTATAACCTAGAGTGTTGGGGACTAGGAACCATCCAGACAGTAAAGAATAATGTAGAAATGGTTGCCGAAATGATATTCAACCTTGCCCGATGAACTTTACATGAATCGAAGATAATCCCTAATTTTTAACCTTGCCCGGATAATCTTTCGTCTTATAAGTTCTACATTTTTATTCGAGATCTAGCGAGAATAACGAAGCCAGCGCTATCTAGGGTCGTTTAACTTCATTAAATTGAAGAGAAGTAGGGACTCCTACTTGTCAGCTACTTTTTGCTAAATATAAATAAATCAGTTCTAATTCGTCTACAATAATGTCATTTATTTCAGATTAGATATATAAGTAAGAACATTTTTTTGTATTTTCTGTTGTTGATTCTACATTTTCTACCGAAATTTGTTCACTTCAGCGCGACGCAGTCACCAAATAGAGAATTATTTTCCTAACTTCGGTGAAACTTTCGCTGAAATATGTTTAATTATTAACCTTTGCAGGTCATATCTGCAACAAATTTAATCTTTTTTTGTGTTATTTTAAATGTGGTGCACCCCACCATTTTTTTCCCTCTACTAGAATCCAAGGGGGATACTTGACTGTAAGTCATGCGGGAGGTTGCATGTTTCACGCGAGAGAATTAGAACCGGTTGAGAAAAATAAAAATATGTTAAAATGTTAATAAATTAAATTTTAATTAATTGAATCAATTTCATAATCTGATATCAAGCAAATGAAAAGAAAGTTGATGAAAATCGGTTAATATCTTCAATTCCAAGTTGACAGTTCTTGTAATTTTTCATGTAATTAAAGATATGTTTAATTGCTCGAAATGTTAACCGATTTTCATCAACTTTTTTTTCATTGTCTTAAAATTACATCAGGAAAATAATTCAGATAATTAGAATTGAATTAAGCCATGTCTTTAGGATTTTAGTTATTGAAACAGCCTTAAATCTCATGACAATGAAAGGGTCCTCATAGCAGGGAGGCTGCCGAGGTGCTGGGCCTGGACTGGCTTCCCCGGAGGGGGCTGCCCGGCCCGGGGTGACTTCCCCCGACCGCATGTCTCTGAGTTGATAACACTATTTTGTGTTGGGCTGTCAGTGTTGGGACAGCACTCCATATCGCTAGTAGCACAGTTCTATTCCAATAGAAAATTCACCTTCGGCGACAGCATTGCGTCAGTGCTAACTAGTATCGTACTGCTATACTCAAAGTATATGACAAAAAAGTTATTTAAAAAATAAGTATTAATTTATTGCGATTATTTTGTCTGCAGATATTAATAGTCCTGTTTAGAGTGAATACACATATTACGTTTTTAAATATTATTTTACAAATAAAATTTCTAACACTACGGGGTATCGAAACTACATAATCTATCCGTAAATCTATCGCCTAGCAGTCTGGAGTGCTATCCACTGCGCTAAACCGACAAGCTGAAACACGGTGAAAAAGCCATCCTCATAAACTACAGTTCAGAAAAATTAAAGTACCCAATTTTAAGCTCTCTTTTTATAATTATTTATTATTATACGACGTTTTGTAAATGCAAAATACACGAACTTTTAACAGATATATCAATAAAATAATGATTAAATAAATAATTTAAATCGATTACCATTTTTCTTCGCGTAATATTTTGTTTTTTCACGTTGTAGACTACTTTAAAACTTTTCACAATGACGGAAAATGTAATTTTTTGTTAACATTAAAAATTTTTTATAAAAGATGAAACCTCTCATTTTTTTCTTTAAAGAAAGCAGGAAAAAAGTTGTTTTCGGGAAAGATTTCGAATTCCAAAAAAACTGTCATGCAATTTTTGACAGAAATGCATTGCGTGCAAGTTTGAACTCACAAACCTTAATTTAAAAAATACCCTGAAACATTTCAAATCCTTTAAAATCTCATTCTAAATTATTAAACTTAATTGAAAACTCCTTGATATCTATTGAAATATACAAAGATATATCAAATCCTTTAAAATATCATACAAAATTACTGTAACCAATTGCAAATACCTTGGAACCTTTTCAAATACTCTCAAATATTTCGAAACCTTCAAAATCTTTTGAAACACCTTAATATATTTTAAAGATTTCTAAAGTACTTTCGCATTTTTTCAAATATTTCACTTTATTTTTATAATTTAAAAGAATTTCAAAGAATTAAAAAAACTGGAAAGGGTTTATTTAAAAAATTACAAAGTACTTCAGAAATCTTTAAAAAAAAGTTCTAGGTATTTCAAAAGGTTTTTAAGAGATTTGAAAAAATTTAAATTATTTTAAAAGATTCCAAGGAATTTTCAATTAATCACAGAAATTTAATATAATATTTTTAAGGATTTAACATCTTTGAGGGTATTTTTGAATTTTCGAAATATTTTCAAGAGCTTTAAAAAATTTGAACAGATTTGAAACGATTTTCAAGGATTTTAAATATTTGCGGGTGTTCGAAAAGATGCACAGGAATTTGCAACTGATTTCAGTAATTTAATATGGTATGTTAAAGGACTCGATATATCTTAGCATATTTTAATAGTTTTCAAGGAATTTTCAATTGATTTTAATGTTCGAAAATTATTCTTTTCTGTCGAAAATGTAACTACGGTTGAATATTAATTTGTTGTATAGAAAAGTAGTTTTGGTGGAAAATAAATTTCTTTTCTTCAAAATTCATGTATTTTATTTAAAATGCTCCCATTTTACAATGATCAGCTCACCCAACTTAAAAATTTTAAGGAAATTTTGGTGGGTGAGATAGCAGTGCAAAATAGTCACGATTGCTCGCTCTTTAATAACTACACGCGTGCGACACGAGACATCCGTGAGTTAGACAGTGATAGAACGTTACACATGTTTTCTTGAAGTTAAAGATCCCGACAGAGCTGCCTTGATCTGCACTTGCTTGGGGTTTAGTGAAGGTCATTGCTTACAGTGCCGGTCTGTACTTGATTTTCAAATACGTACGCGAACTAGAACCAATGAGCGCCGCAGAGTTCAAGCATGCGCAAGTATTTTCGGATCACAGCTGCGAATAATAATCAAATCGAAATTCGAAGTCAATAATACGAATCAACGCTTCTCCTTTACCACCACCTTGCCAGCCGTACCGCCGCAATACAGGCTGGGTGAGCTGAAAAAGAGTAAAACTATTTTTGTGGCAAAGGTTAAGTTCAAGGAGCTAAATAATACTTTTCTGCTTCGGAGTGAGGTTAATATAACATGAGTATATTGTTAATTAAAAGTTAATGTTACATTAAGTTACAAAACTTAATGTAACATTAAGCAATAGTCCTTTGAAGCATGAAATTTGTTATAATTTTTGTTATTAAAGTCCATTGCTGGTTTAAAATGCAATAACAAGTTTTTGAGATTTTGAGGTTAGGAATTAATTTTAGAATAAAAGAGCGAACAGCTGGTCGCAATATCAGATAATTTTTCCCCTTTAATGTAAATCATCCGTATATCTACAAAAATCTATAAAATATTATTTTTTTCTATGGAAAGTTACGAAAATGTACTACAAAAACTTTACGAAAGTTAAACTTTTGTTCTTTTTTTTTAATACGAAAAAAACTCCTGGTTTGAAATACATTGAAAATTAGTCAATTTTTTCATACAAATTTCACAAAAATTTCAATCAGCAATGATTGGCCTTCATCAATGAGTTTGATTAAATCTGTGAAAAGTACACAATATCTTGTAGGTACGCAGTTTTACAATTGCAAGCATGAATTTTTGATTTATATCTTAGTTACGAACAAATTAAAAATGAAAATGACTTATTTTTTAAGGTAATTTTTTTTCGATTTTATTAGGAACTACTGATATATCTTGCATTTTCAATCCAATAACAATAATATGTAAAGTAATTAAAATAAGTTAGAATTTACTTAAAATCAGACAGGTTCTACACATTATTTAGCAAAATTTCTCAGCGATAAAAAATTGTTTTGTAGTAAATTATGCAAGATATTTTAGCCCGATCATAAAACAAGATTTTGACCAAAAAAATTAATTTTCCACCTAAAAGACGAATTTTCAACTAAAAAAAAATTAATTTTTAATTATAAATATAATTTTTCATCCTAAAATTGTACGGTTAAATTTTTAATGAAATAGTTGAATCCTTAATAAAAAAATCAATTTTCAAATAAATAGTGGAGTTTTCAACTAAAAAAGATAAATTTTGAATAAAAAATATGAATATATAGAACCAGAAATAGGAATTTTCCTTTTTAAAGATGAATTTAATAATACATAGCTGAACTGTCAAACAAACAGATGAATTTTCAATCATGAAGATTAATTATATATAAAAAAAGACGAGGTTTGAAACAAATAATTGAATTTTCAGCACAAAAATATCAATTTTTAATTCAAAATTTCAATGCTTCACCAAAATTGGCATAGTTGAATTTTCAGTAAAGAAATTTAATTTTTAACAAAGAAAAAAGGAATGTTCAAATCAATAGTTTTTTTCTTAATCACAAAGAAAAATTTTCAACTAAAAAGAATAATTTCTTACCAAAAACACGACTTTTCATGAAAATATGTGCATTTTTAAACAAATGGTAACATTTTTAACTAAAAAAGATCATTTTTTAATTTAAAATATCAATTCTCAACCAAAAATTTAGCATTAGGTAGGTTCTGCACTTCAAGTCGCTGAATCGATCAGGAAGGCAATTATATTGTTTTTAGATTAAATTTTAAGGGAACTATATTTTCATTATAAAAAAATTCTATGTTCAAAAGATTAATTTTTAACCAATCAGATTAATGCTTAACAACAACATGCATTTTTAACAAATGAATTGATTTCTGAACTATAAGGGAACAGTTTTTAAAAATTTTTGCTTTAAAATGTTTAACAATTTGGTTGAATTTTTTTCTGTTTTGACTAAAAATTGTTTCCTGGTTAAAAACTCATCTCTTTGGGTAGAAACTTGGTTTTCTTACTGAACATCAACACAATAAAAACATATCCCTTTTGGCTCCCCTTTGTCTTTTTTGTTTGCATTCGACTACTTGGTTAAATGTTAAACGAATTGAGTGAAAATAGATATTTTTTTGGTTGAAGATTCATAATTTTAATTAAATATTCAATTCCTTGGTTGAAAATTCTTTCTTTCTTTGGTTGAAAATTAATCTTTTTTGTTGAACATTTCTCTCATTATTTCAAGGTTGAACGGGCTTTTAAAACTTAATTGTTTTGGTTAAAGATTCATTATTTTAGTTAAAAATTCATCTCTGGTTAGAAATTTAAAAATTTTCTTGAATTGCAATTTTTTGTTCAATTCAGCTGTTATTGTTTTGATTGTAAACGGTTTTGTTATAAATTTGGCTTTTTAATAAAGATTTGCATTTATAATTGAATAGTTTAACTTTTAACCGAATAGTTAAATTTTCAACCTAAAAATATAAATTTTAAACTGAATAGCCAAATTTTTAAACAAAAAAGATTAATCTTCAAACAAAAAAAGTTGCATTAAAAAAAAGAATTCTCAATGAAAACGTTTCCACTAAAACTATGAATTTTTCAACTGGAGAGACCAATTTTCATCAAATAAAGAATTTTCAGTTAGGAAATAACAAAATTTGTCCCAATTCTTGAACTTCTAAGTCAAAAGAGTATTTTTCGGTAAAACAGTTATAACACCTTTCCCCTCCATCCACCACCATAAACCAAATTTTTCACATCACCTTCAACCCACATGATAAGTTTTCAAGTATTTATTTGTTTAAAGACAATATGCTTATGTTTTTCATAAACTTTACTGTAAAAAGTCCAGGGGACAGTGGGAGACTTAACTAAGCCCGAGATTCAACAATTGGCAGAAATTTGCGTTCAATAATGGATTTTTTTTGTAAGGATCTATCTACTCTTGTTATCAAAATTTGTACAGAAATCATATATCGCGTTATTCCTTACAATGTAGTGTAATGATTTTGTATAAATCAGAATAATGAAAGAGTTATTACTAAAATTTTCATGACATTGAACGCATGCACTAATATTGGAGAGATTTGACCAAGATTTTCAGAAAAGCGTTTACCAAGTTACAACTAGCTTATTACATGTGCTTTTCTACCTACAAGGTCATTGATTATTATAATGCGCGTGCAACAATTTAACTAGATTGATTTATAAATATTGTGGTTTAAAAAAGGAAAATTCATTATTTAAAGAATATGATTATCATTAACGTGAATTACAAAATTGTAATAAATGATATTCATCAATATAAGTGTAAATTAATTATTCCTAAAAAAAGATCATTTGGAATGAAATAGTACACTTTTATGTTCTACAAAAAAAATAAAATTGGTTGAAATCCTATTTTGAAAGATTAATTACAGTTTTATGTACAGAACCCATCCCTTGATGCCTTCTATTATTTGATATTATTATTTTATAACATGCATTAAATATGGATAACATAGAAAAGATAGGCTTTTGGTTTATTCTTTTTCATAAAAAGATAAATAGACGAACGTCGTATGGCGCGCAAGACTACTAGTAATAACACAATGTGACAAGCGTGGTTCAAAATTAAAAGAATGACACACTACAATTGGACGAGCGTTGAAAATAATTTCAAGACACAAGTTCCTAAATTGATATTTCCTCACCGCGACTTTGAAACCTTCTCCACCAATTGTGTCATTATTCTTTTATATTGCAAAATAAGTTTTCATTTCTTTATTATAATGATACAATGTTTAACCGTGGGGAAAATTGGAAAAATGTAATACTACAATGGGACAAGCATGGACGAAAATTACAAGATCCGAGTTCTGAAATTCATATTTTCTCATCGGGACGTTATAGGTACCGTGAGGCGTTTTAGGAATGAAACCATTCAATTATAAATTCATCTACAACTTGTGATGTGCCAAAATAAATTTATGCAGATACTTTGCAGCAAATGCAATCCTGTATTTCTTCTTTCAGAATTCAGTTCGCAGTCCAAGCGTTTGCCCGATGATCACACCAATCCTGGTTTTGATCGCTATAGACCCTCTTCTTCTTCTTCTCGTAGCAGACCTCGTCCAGACAGGACTCATTCTCCTACCACACAAAATTATACTGCTAGGTCTCCATCAGATACCGAATCGCCTTCTACTAATAGGTCGAGGTCTCCTACTCTCAGGAGAACTTTTCCCAGCATACTTGGATTTAGTTTCGAAGATCTTGCATTTATTCGACTTATTCCCCACAACAATCCGAATCGAACATTCGAACTTCAAACATACCTTTTTCCTCCAGATAAACAAATTCAATTGAGAACAGAATATCGCGCCCTGGTGCCCATACCAACCAGAGAACAAATTGTATTATCAACGTCCAATAGCGACGTCTGTGCAATATTGAAAAAGTCATCAACAACTAGACGCATTAATCTTCGAGGAATATATACAAATGATTTTGGGCCCCGAGTACGGGTGAAAATAAATATGAATAGTGGCGCGGTTCAGGAATTAACTCCAGAAGAAATCATGGATTGTCCAATAACCCACAACGGACAAATCACAAAGAATTATGGAGTATTACGTGAGTACAACACAATTCGTCATGTCATTAATTAACTTTAACAAGCGCGGATCAGTTAGGTCTGGCGCTTTCAGCTTCAAATTGCTTAAGATAATCAAATTTAGAAAATTTTTTAATTTATTTGATTAATTCTTTCATTTAGCGCATTGAAAATCATTACGTAGTTTTAGACTTTTTAGAATTGACTCTAAATCTTTGAACTCTACAAATTATAAAATCTGATTTTCGAGAACAAAGATTTTCGCGTTTATTTTGGTATTATAAAATTAAAATTGCAGAAATTAAAAAAAAATTAATAACAAAATGCAACAGAAATTATTCACATAGCCCTGATTGTGTATAGCTTCGCAAGTCTCGAGATTGTACGAAGGAGATAGAGGGTACATCCGAAACGGCTTCTATAGCGGAACTGCAGTGAACAATTTTTTTTCGCATTTTCAAAATGGTTTTTTTAATCTATTGAATTACATTGAATATCGTATATTTGATATCACTCTATATTATGCCATTTCAAATAAGTGTGATTTCAACTTTTGTATGTTAATTTTACTTGTTCAGATTTTCGATTATTAATACATTCACTTTACAATCTAATTTTCAAATTTTTAAGATATCAAATTTTCCAGTTTAAAACGTACTCTTTAAATTTAAAAATTCAAAAGTGCAGTTTGGACGACTGAATATGTAATTTTTGTTGTTTTCTGCACTTGCATTTTATAATGCTGTCGCTAAGTACTAAGTTTTGAAAACTTAAAAAATTATAGCAATCAATATAACCCATTTGACAAGATAGTTTTAATTTATAAATGGCTTTAAAGTGCAGAGAATTACAATTTCAGTACAAATTGGTTTCTAAGAAAACTCTTGCATACCTATTTATAGTTCTCACGTTTTTGACTTGTTTCTTTTTAAAGGTTGTAACATACCAAATAGTTCTAAATATGTGCATGTAAAATTAGAATAATAACCTATTAAGGTTCTCTGCTACTTGCCTCCTCACCTTCTAATTAAAATAAAAGATTTTTAATGTGGTGGAGACCTAACGCGAATCCTAGTCTCAGATTTCCATGATAGATGGGAGGCAGTTAAAAAAAAAGTTCTATACCTGCAATAAGATTTCTGAGAAAATTTAAAATGACCTAGGTTTTCCTTTATTTTACATTAATTTTGAGTTGAGAATATATGAAAAATAGTCAAAAAAGAAACTAAAGAATCTGGGAAATTTTATTTAATTGTCCATGATTGCGCGATTTTTAAATATTCAGACAAAAAATCCTGAGACTTGCTAAGTTTTGGAAAGTATCAAGAAAATAGCCAAATATTCTTAAGGTGATAGTCGTGTCAAAAATCAGGTCTCTGCAAAAACAAAGTTTTCTAAGATTTTAAGAATTACATTTACACTATAAGTTATAATTGATAAAAATACAAACATTATTTTTAAATGAATATGATTTTATGCTTAAAACACAAATTGAATCCTATATTTCTTGATTCAGAATTTAGAAATCAGTCCAGGGGTTCGTCTGATAGTGGCCCTAGCACTGGCGCTTATCACCGTGCACCTTCTTCTTCTTCTCCTGGCAGATATTATCCAGACACAAATCACTCTCTTGCTGACCCTAATTATTCTGTCAGGTCTTCAACACATGCTGAACCACCTCTTCGTGACAGGTCCACTTCGCCTACTCTCAGGGAAACTCTTCCACGCATACCTGGATATAGATTTGAGGATCTTCCCTTCATTCGACTTTCTCCCCTGACTAATCTGAATCGGATATTCGAACTCCGAAAATACGTTTTTCCTCCCGATAAACCAATCCGATTGAGAACAAGAACTCATGAACTCATTGCCATGCCGACCGAACCACAAATTGTATTGTCGTCGCCCAATGGTGACGCTTATGCAATATTAGAAAAAAAATCATGCGGACACACGGCTTTACGTGCAATGTTTACACCTGTTTTTGGAATGGCAGGACGGGCGAAAATAAACATGAACAGCGGCGCGGTCGAGGAAATGAGTGCGGAGGAAATCGCCGAATGTCCAGTAATGCCAAATCAATCAATCAAAAAGACCTATAGAGTATTTCTTGTGTCACACAGATCTGGCTCTTTGAGCTAAGTCGTTATGCTTTCCCCGCGTATGATTTCCACTACTTTTTGTTCAGTGCACTTAGTAACGTTTTGAAAACAATTCAGTTTGCAACGCATAATTTGATCTGTTTTTTATCTGCTATAGCAAAATTTATTTTAATTGTACAATTGAAAAAATTAGCTTTATTTTAGAGGACCGAATATGATTGTGTCGCGTGGATTTATGTATTTTAATCAGGAATATTTAAACTGTTCAATTTATAATAGATTAGAATTGAAAATGTAGTTTAACGGATGTGAAAAACCTCGGAATTGTATTTTTCTATTAAAACGCCCTCCCTGCCTTTACTGAAGCTGTTGTCTTTCACGAATGCATTCTCATTACTTTTTTGGTGCTTCGCGCTCGATAAGTTTCAAATGTAACATTTTGAATGTTAGGTTGAACTGTGTTATTATAATTGTAAGCTCTAATCATGTTTCACATCCATTCGAATGAGTCTATTCAGATAATGCAAAATAAAGTAAAAATGTTATTCTTTATCATTATTTTATTTTATTTACGAAGCGCTTTTTTCGATTATTAAAGAAGTTCGTCTTTCAGCTTTCACGGAATAAGGGTGCGTGTTATCAAATTCAAAACATTAACCAGATAGAAAACTGAGAACATATTTTTTGAAAATAAAATGTTAAAAAAAGTAAATAAGTACAAAATCGTTTAACTTGAAAAAATCCCTGTTCTCTTATAATCTAAAATTGTAAAAATTATACCATATTTCTTTAAGGTGAATAGGGTCTAGCGGGTGAAGAATGGTTTTACTTAGCAATTTTCTTTTAGAGATTTGGTTAAAGTAGATTTATTGTCATATTTAACAAAATCCTACTCTCCCCTTAAAGGCTGTCAATTCAACCACGAGTGATTTCGGTTCGGAAAGTTAATTTTCAACTTTTCATCGAATCTTTCGATGGGATATTACATTCTTAAGTGCTACGAGTTCTACGAGTAAACTGAACCGATGCAGAGTATAACCAAATCGCGAAAAACTGGCCAAAAGTATAAAATGTTAAAATACGACAAATTCTGTTATTCAAGGGTTTTTGGGGTCGCTAATTACGAATCCGGTGTAAAAAATTTCCAAAACAAAATGGAGGATTTAAAATGGCGTACCAGTATGATAAATACATTTTTTATTGTTTTTTTTTTAATTGGTATGACTGGGTTTTCAAGGTCGCTGATATCGAGTCAGAAGTCAAATTTGCAAAAAACAAAATGGCGGATCCAATATGGCGGGCACGTATGATAAATAAAATTTGGATTTTTGTATAAGGGGTTTTTTAAGGTCGCTGAAGATGAATCGTATATAATAAATGAAAATAAAACGAATATATGACTTTTTTTCAAACAAAATGAAGGATTCGATATCATGAAAAGTTCATGAATAGGAATTCACCTGCTCTAGCTGAAATAAATAAATAAAAGTTTTTTGGGTATGATCTTGGTAAGCGTAAATTCTGAATTAGAAATTAATGACTAGAAAAGGACAGGGTATGATTTTAAAATTTTGAGTATAGAACAAAAAACAAGTCAAGTGTGTACCTATGTAAACGCAATACATAATTTATTCACATATAATACAAAGGATTTAAAATTATTCACTATCGGAATCATCATTACTGCAATCGCTGTCGCCTTCATCATCGTCAGTTGTAATTTTACCAGAACTAAGCAAGTAACTTCGACAATTGACAGTAAAACTAATAAATTAAGAGCTTCAGGTGATAATGATTGTACTTTTTGGAGGTGTTTTTCGCAAACTGGAAATCAATGGATCCGATTCTACAAAAGCCTTCCAAAAAAATCTTCCAAATTTTTTGTCCGCTTCCTTCGACATTTGGCCAATCAGGAGTAGAGTGTAATCAATAATGACATGGCCGTGTATTAAAATTTTGTGAACACTTGTTGGCATGTAAAACTACGGGTAAAATTTTACAAAATGCCCAGCCATATAGAGGCATATATCTCAGCTCTACTGCGACTTTGCCATTTTGTAACTTCGAGTCGGTACGAAAAATGTAGGCAACACTCAAAAATTCTTATCCAGTCTCTGTACACATTTTTCTTCAAGTGGTTCATTAGTCCGTTAACGTCAGTGCAGTACACTAAAGACGTCTCTTCGTCTTTAACGAAAAACTTTCTGAATTCTTTGTCCCTTTCGCGATAGAATGAAACTTTTGTCTTTGGCTCTAGAAGATTTCTTATTTTTATAAATGAAGCTGCAAATTCAGCGCCGTCTTTCGGTAATCCAAGATCTCTAATAAGATTATTCAGTTCTAGTTGCGACACTAATATTTGAACCTTCAATTTCATTTTATGCACGCCATATTCGTTATCTTTTGCGTCATTTTCATCGGAATCATCAGAACTATTTTTCTTCGATCATTGGTTTCACTACCGTCTCCATGACATTGACTTTCAACTTCCATTCTATCATCTTCTAAAGCGCTTAAATCAGTCTGGCGTGCATTTTTATTAATTTTAATTGCTCTTCTCACTGTGCGCACATTAATGTACGAAATGTTATTTTTATTTTTGGCGTTGAAGCCTTTGACGGAATTCATGCAAAAGTAGCAGTCCTTCGCAATAACGGGTTATTTTCATGTGGTTGGTGTAGAGCACTTGCGGTACTTTTCGTTGTTTAAATTTTTTAGGCGATACAACATGAGTCTGCAGGATTTGCAAATGACGTAAGGAACCCAGTTTGTTTCTTGGTTCAGCAATTTACGGTCAAAACACTTTTCGTTAAGACTTTTAACTTTCTCGTCGATTGATTTTCGCAAACTGCTCACTTCATATTCACTGCAAATGTAACAGAATGAATCTGAGCTATTCTTGCAGGCATGCGATTGAGCAATGCTCGCGGTTTTTTTCCTTGTAGCATGAGACTCTGCACCAATCAAGTGATGTATTGATGAAGAGCTACAGTTGCATGATGACGACGTCGAAGAGCCCGCTTTCCCACCCTGACCAGACACCGATACTGGGGTTTTTCCCTGCATCATAATATTTTTTACATGTGTCAGCCATGACGGCATGAACGCCGTTAACCCAAGGTCTCAGCTAATGTGAATTCGTTGCCCACCGTCACCTGGTGGAGGTGCCCTGGTTACAGACACAGGCGAATGATGCTAGCAACAAGCGGTTACGAAACTCTAGACACTTACTGCTATTAATGTCAAAATATGAAAGTACGCAAGAACAGGGTTGCTAGCGTAATCGGTTAGATCAGGTAAGGTTTTTTTAGGTTAGGATAGGTTTGACCTCTTTGCAGGTTAAGCCCAAGCTGATTCAAACGGTACCGCAAACACAACGGGACAACACAATCAGTTTAATTGTGTTTCGTGAGGTTAGGTTAGGTTATGTTAGGCTAGGCTAGATCTATTTCTAGGTTAGGCTCGAGTTGACTCATTCGATGTAGCACACATTTGATACTGGGAAAATATGCTTCCAGAGCTTTACGTGTAGTTCAATAAATTTCTGTTAATTCAGGTTATGTGAGGTCAGGTTCTGTTATGTAAAGTTATGTTAAATAAGTTGATATCAGGTAAGGGTTGATCCTTCACAGTTGTCGACATGTTTTTGAAGTGAAAATTTGCATCACTGGCATTATTTTGAAATTTATTTGCCTCAGTCCATGATTTTTCGTCATTTTTTGAGGTTATGGCTCAACCATGACGTGATGGGTGATCTTTGATACCGAATTTAAATTCAGCACCCCAAAATCCATAGGAACACGTGTGTCTTGTTACCAGATCCGCACACTTTTTTTGTGTGGCTGTGTTGTCGGCTGCATTTAATTATTTTAGTAATTGTTAAGTTTAAATTCGATTTTTATTTTAAAATGACTACTTCTTACTCGAAATTTTCTCTAGAACAAGTTATTAGTTCACATTTCAAGAGTTCGGAATAAAGGACATACTTCATTATTTTGGACATCGTAAAATATTACAATATTTTTCTGTACTTTACTATAATAATTGTTATTTTATTATGATTGTAGCATTTTTCGTAATTTTTAATGTTGTTATTATAAATTATTTATCTAAATCAAGGCTTAAATCTTCGCGGCAAAAATACTTAAAAACTTGAAGTCTATGGTGTGGCAAGTTTTTCGTTCTTGAAAAATAATAAAAAATATGAAAAGAAATTAACAATTGGTTGAACTCTTAGACGAAAAACAATTTGCCCGCGGCGCGGGTACATTCTTATGGCTTCCAAGTTTGAGCACGTCTAGGGTGCGCGACATTCGGTTTTTGCGCTTTGCACTTAATAATATCTTCACTTTACGCCGCAAGCTCGGTTTTTGTACTTCACAACATTTCTGCACAAAATTCTAAAAATTAAATGCCAAAGCATCGACAAAACTGTAATTTGGTGATTGCGAATTAACTTTTGTTAAAGCTCGTTTGGCTTTAACGAACACATTCTCCCCCCGGGTTTGCTTATTCATTTATTGCAAAATAAAGTACAAATTTTATTTATAATAATTATAATCTAATATTTTGGTTTCTTATTTTGCTCTAAATTTTATTCACAGCTACCCTGAAAAATGTATCGTTTCAATCAATTTATATTATTACAATTCATTATATGCATGGGTATTGAAACAGACATATTTTCACATTCTTGGTTTTATAATTTAAAAGGTTCGCCTTCTATAATTAAACTATCTTGTTATTAACAAAATTTAATTTTTAATCTTCAATATTTCTTTAAGATTAGAACGTATCTTCCTATTAAAACGCGATTAACCATTTTTTTAAATAATCTTTTTTTGTAACTTGCATAGTTAGACCACGAACCAGATTGTTTTATTTTTCAGTCTTTTTTTAAATTAAAATTTGAATTTCCGATTTTTCAAAAAAATTCAAAAGGTCGTTGTGATAGTCTAGGAGGGGGCAAGTTTGACACATATATAATTCGTTCACGTTATACTCCTTAGAAACATTTTTTCCTTTTTCCGATTACCTTTTTTCTAGGAGTCGCCCCCAGTATTGAATTCCCAGTCTGCCAACGATGTCGGTTATTGTCGGTGGTGCAGAAGAAAATTTCGGAAATTTCTTTATTTTTAAATTAGTATCATATACTACGTTTTTTAAAATAATTGCATAATTTTGATATATTTCTTTCAATGGTTGATAAACTTCTATTTGTTAAAACAATCTATACTTGCTCAAGTAGTTTCTTTGATAACTGCAAAAATAAGAGAAAATAGAACACAACAAATTGTGTTTATGTTTAGTGCATAAAAAGAATACATTTAGTACTTTTTAATTGTCCAAACAAATATAATGTGTTTAAATAATCACTTTTTCAAAAATAATTTTAAAATCATCGTTAAGTCTATGTCTTCTATTTTATTTCATTGTTTTAGTTATCGAATAATAAGTCCTTAAGTAAATGATAATTGTTTAAAAAGTAGAAAATTCTTAAAAATTAGAAATAATGTATCAAAATTATGTAATTATTTAACAAAAAGTAGCATAGGATACCAATTAAAAAAATGAAATCTCTGACCTAATTTTCTGCAGAGTTTACAAAATTTTCAGTTATTTTATACATTTGCGGATATTTTTTGTAATATTTACAGAACTTTTATGCCAAATAAACATCTTTAAATTGTAAAATCTAATTAAAAAGTCTCTGTTGTAGAAAATATCCGTTTCATAAAACAACTAACAATTTCACAAACACTACAGAAAATTTGGTAATCTTTACAAAAAAACCAAGCTGTCCTTATTTTAACTGAAAATCCTGTAAACTTAGCAGAATTTTTTTTCTGCGTTTATCTATCTCAGATTTTCGACTTTATAAGCCTGCGGTGCGTGCGCTCGATTCTCGGCGCTTGCGGATATTTTGATAAACTGCGTTTGTCTTTAGCTATTAGTAATAAGTCTTCTCTAGTCAAATTTAGCAATAAGTTTAGTTTTAGAATAACCTATGGAGTGTACTTAATAATTAAATGTCAATAGAAATACGAGAAAACGGAGGAGTGTTTGTCGGAGGCTACAGAAAGGTGTAAAATCTTTATATTAAACTATTGCAAAGAAAATATATTTTACAAGTAGATTAATATTTTCCTTCTTTGAATCAAAAATTTCTGGTAATAGATTATGGCAATGTGCTTTTTAAAATTTAATACTACTGCAACTATAGCATCACACTTCAGAATTTAAAGCATGATCAATTTTTTAATATTTTAATAATATTGTATTTGAATCAGCAAAATAAAAAACAATAGCATATGCTTTTAAATCATAGTGTGTGAGGGATTATCTAGATTCTATAAGGACCCCCTTAATAGGCCTTCATTAGGTTGCCTACTGATGACATCGCTAGTTGAGTGTGACGCTTTCGCTTGCGCCTTTGATAGATTGCCAATTTAGGGCATCGATAGAAAATAGGAAATCTAGACAGGGCCTCTTAAGAACCAAGTTATAATTTCTACCCGGGATCGTGTTTAAAATTTAAGAGATTAAATAAAAAGCTCTAGAGAACATTTATATGCATCAATATGTTTATAATTTTAAAGACAGTTTATTCATAATATTGATTAAATAGGATATTAATATTTGAGTTGCAGAACTTTGTAGATAATTTTTGGTTTGATACATTTGAGATTTTTTGATTCGCGTATACGGAGCACTGACACACATTTTGGACTGAATCGTCTGAACATTTGAAAAAATCAGTATTAATAATACAATGCTTTTCATTTGTTGCAAATCAACAAATAAATATTAGCGCACACATAACCTTTCATTATTTTTTAAGCATTTTTAGCTATTTATAGCGAAGAAAAAAAGAAATTTTGAACTTTGATTTAGTCGAGATCTCTTGACTAAGTGTGTTCATGAATTTTTTTTACCGAATGATATTCATTTTTTGGTCCTCACTACGTTCACACGGATTGATATATCTGGTTTAGGATTTAGAAAGTTAGACAGAAAGTCCAAAATTTGTGTCAGAGCTCAATGTACGCGAGTCAAAAAGTCTTGATTGCATGAAACCAAAAATTATTTGCAAAGCGCTACAACTCGAACAGTAATATCCTATTGGAAAAAATGAAAATAATTTTGCATATTTACTTCCTCTCGGATAATTTGTTTCAAAATGATTACTTAAACCAAATATATGAACGAAATTTATTGTCTCATTTCCGTTCATAACCATAGACTACATAACCGTCTACATAACCGTAGACCGCTCTGGATAAAAAAGTTGTGACTTTTGCCATTTAAAAAAAAGAAATCGAAAACCCTATTTAGTCCAGACGCCAAAACTTTGTGGCAGAACTCTGGCAAATGTATCGTTTTTAAAATATTCGCAATCAATTATTTTTACATTCTCATTCATGAGAATGTATATAAGTATAGAATTAAAGAAACTTTGGTGTTTTTCGTATCAGAAGAATCTGTGAGAAGTTAGAGTGCAGGAAGTTTTGCATCTCCCGGCTGAACATTTTCGCCATCTGCCCTTTTAGTAAAAAATGTAATTCATATTTGTGGCTGACAAAAATTTATTTGTTAGTTTGAAAGTCCCTTAGTAAACCATACAAGTTTTGAAAAGATTCTTTATATTCTTCATTCCCAAAAAAATTCATGTGTTACATGGCCCATGAGTTACATGGGCCGCCTCCCTTAATGGGTTAGAAATATCAATCAAAATTTCTACTAGATATAAAATATATGTTTTTCAAAACTATTATCATGAAATTCCTTGATTAGACAAAACCTCCAAAAGTTCGATCAGTTTCAAAAATATGCAATTTTGGTTCTTAAGAGATCCGTATGTATAAAGCGTTGTTTTTACAAGATTTTAACAAGATTTACAAATTATCTTGATAAAGTTTTTCAATTGGACACAAGTTATCGAGCGCGAAGCGCGAGTTTCGTAATGAGAATGTAATCGACAAAGCCGTAGGGGCTTTAAGAACATTCTTTAGAAACAAATTTAAAAAAATTCAGTTACAATTTATGGCTGTAATTCCTCAGAAGTTTAAATGACAGTTTTCGATTTAATTTATATTATTCACGATATTTAAAAAAATTTAGTTAAAGCGTATGCACTAAACGTACAAAAACTAGCGTTAAGCGCGAGAACGGACCCGAGCGCCGTGGGCGCGTTTAAACTTAGCGCGCAAGGCGAGATGAGAATGTGCTCGCGCAGCGGGAATATTTTTTCATGAACGTGACATTTAACATTAAAAATTTTTGATGAAAAAATTTTGTTTTTCTTTTATTGTTAGACGAATATTAATCATACCAAATTAATTAGCTCGTGAAATAAGCAACAATAAATTTTCATATGAATAACCAAAAAAATATTTTATGAACTGAAAAAAGTAGCACTCTTTCAAAAGTTCGGTGTAACGTCCGATAACTTTTCAACTTTGGGGCTATAGGGGCCGAAAATTTCAGGAATTTCGGACTTAATGAATGCCCCCTCTAGTATTACGATATTAGGTGCCGTCCATGTGATGACGTATTAAGAGGAGTGTACACTTATCGGATGGCCAGTTATCGGACGTAGACTGGACCAACAGTATTTATAATAATGAATATTAATGAGAATTTCTGTGTTAAATAAAGTTTAACATATAATGACTTTAACGTTTATTATTGCGTTAATTTTTCTTAGATCGATATTCTTCTTCTATATCATCAGAAAAAGCACATTGAAAATAGATTAGATTTGTTTCCAAATGACAACTGAGAGTATACAAATTGGAAGCTCTTGGATTCAGTAGCTAAACCCTTTAATTTCAGGCGTTTGAAACGGCTGTCAAATTCGCTACCGCAAAACTTTTTGTAAACGGTTCCGTTATTTAAAATATTCTTTTAACCTTTACGCAAATAAGTATTTTGGTCATTTAAAGGTGTAGTCTAGTTAATAGGCTAAAAAAGGCTATAGTTTTGAATTTTTTGTGCGCATACTATGAAAGATATGGATATGAAGTTAATAGTTATGATAAATAATATCTTGAAATATCAAACAAAAAATTATTTAATTTATTTTTTCCAAGTTTTGTATACAAAATCCGTATTTGAACGGAACGCTATAATCTGAAGGCAGGTCGGTGGCTACATGATATCTCGGCAACGGCTTATCAAAAACAAAAAAATCAAAGTGCTTTAGATTTGATACGAAAGTGGCTACGAAATGACTTTGTAAAAACAAATACAACAAAAATCAAAATTTTAACATTCGAGTAGGTCATTCAGATAGTACTTATGTGTAGAATGTGTGGTAAAAATTTCAGAAGAATCAGCCCACTGGTTCCGGAGAAATCGTGTGGCCAGTTTCCCAAAACGTTGTTTTGAGTAAAACGCGTTTGAAGTGTGCGAGTGCGTCGGGCGAGTGCGTTAAGCGCTCAGGTACGCACGGCCAGATAGTACACTTATGCTGCTCAGATCTTTATAAAAATTTAATACGATATTCTTAGATCTATATACATTTTAAAAATGTAAAACAAAAATTGTTTTCGAGAGTGACCAACTAGACTACACCCTGAAGGAGAACGAGATAAATTTTTCACGTACCAACTGACGAAAAAATTGGCATTTTCTGTACACGTGTAAATATTATATTAGTAAAAGAAATATGCACTCAAAATCATATTCAAGGGCATAAACTGCTAAGGGATGCTCGGGGAAGGGGGGAGAGAAGCAGTGAAGCGTGAGCCAAGCACAATATTGGAGCGCACAGAATCGGGGAATGCTGTATTTTTTACTTTAAACTCCCATTTCTGCGACGTTTATATTTTAGAGGTAATGCTTGAGAGCGCACACGGGTTTACTACGCGCACAGACACGTCGATTTCATGGAAGTGTGCACTTGCGCGTGCCAGCCCTTTAAATTGGGTTGGGGAAGAGAGGAACAATTACACTCGCTCCTCTGGATTTGTATTCATTTTCATAATACATAGACTATTCAAAACCGGTTAAAAGAGATGATTAAAATAAAATAATTCATAATCATGATAATCAAAGTATATAAAATAATGACTTTTATTAATAAGTATTATGGTTTAATCAACTGAAGTGATTAATTACAATTAATGGTAAGCTTCTCAACACTACCGCGATCCGCTTTTGAGGTTACTGCATCCGATTCCGGGGTCAGTATGGCACCACCAGGTCAGAATGAAGGTCAATTGATGGTTAAAGTGAAGAAAGCCATTGGATCTACGTGAAACACTACCTTAAAACGTTTTTAGTGTCGCTAAATCTGAACTCAGGGTTATTTTCAACCCATCAGGACGGTATAAAGGTCATTCCAATGTCAATCTAGAGAAAACCATGGTTTCGAACTCATAGAGTCAATCTAACCCCGGATTCGGGTTCAGCAACCTCAAAAACGTATGGCTATGGTTGCTTAGCTCGGTTTGCCCAATATCCTTTTTTGTCGAACTGCGTTATGAGAATAAAAGAAAACGATCAGGTATTTCATGGGAAATACATTTTGTCGCTCTTATATTTTTGTAATTTAGCATTTAAGTTTAATCCTCTAGCGACAAATATTATTTAAAATAAGAATTGTTGCACTTTTAGACCGATCACTGCACCCAGCACTGCTCCTTCAATATACTGATTCGCATTAAAGAGCTCTTATGTACTGTCCGAGTCCAAATATTAAGCAGAAATGAATGTTGTTACTCACTGATTCATGGCCTATGTTCTGACTATAAAACAGTGAAATAAATTGGTCACTGTTTTAAGTATAAATATTATTTACAAAAATGAGCCCTTCTTTGATCCAGCCAAGGCCGAAGGAACTATGCCAAATCAACCAAAAGCGTCCTCTGGTTGCGTATAGAGAGTTCCTGTATCAAGGGCTTCTGCTTAATGTAGTTACGATAATTGATAAGCAGTCGCATACAATTATCCATATATGGACCAGACAGAATTAACCACTAAACGGAGGCGTCAAAACTATGCCTAAATCTGAATGATACATGGGTGAGTTGTTTCGAACGTCAATTGTGGAATACCAGGCGAACTACCCTAGAGTTGTGGGAGCCAATCAAGACTGTTAGAGTGCTGTGATATCAGCATGGCCCATGAACGAGGAGGATTCATGAAACGCTTGCTTGCCAAGTTTCGATAGGTTGCGCGCAAAACGTGAGTACATTATCACACACTTAACAAGTCCAAGCTGCTGACCGCCAGTCAGCATATTTTTGACAGAATATGGGTACCATGTGACAGTATAAGAACTATAGCATCGTCTAACACCATAATCTTTAAAGTGGGGTGTTTTCCCGTGAAAACTGTGAGCCCACTACTCTTTAGATTAAAATAATTTCCACTAGCTCTCGCACTCCACTATTCCAAAGGGTGCTTCTTCAGCGAACCTGGAAATCAAAAGCATAAGGTCTTATCTGACAGATTTGGTCTTTAGAAGGAACAAGGCATCTGCATACAGAATGCTGCCCATTGCGGTATTACTCTATTCACTTGGCGTGGTTGCTTGGATGAAGGACGAGTGTAGGTCCCTAGATATCGGTTTCCGAAAGGTTATGCACATGAACAATAACATGTACATTAATTTTTTTTTTCTACCAGTCTCGATACAGCATATAAAGAGTTGCAAAAGGATAATCAGCAAGCATGAAAATGTGGGCACAGGAGATTTTTTGTAAAAAGCAGCGAAGGATGCTATTGAAACACTCGGCCATGAATGCAATATCTGTGGTGAGCAAAATGCAACGAATCTTATTCATCTCGAGAAATCAAACCTAAAGGCTAGGATTAAGAAAGCACTAAAAAAACCTTCCATTAACAGATCCTCGAAAAGCGCATGCACGGCCTCTTCCACATAATTGTGGAAGATCAGTCGATGTCGTGTGAGGTAACTTTTACTTTTTTTATATTACCCTGAATACAATTCGGTCATGGTGCGTTCAATTTTGGCATGTCAAGACGTTGTAATTTCTAGTTCAGCATAATGTAACCACGCTTTGATCCGGAACATTTCAGATGATAGCTTCAGAGACTGTCATGCACACCCCGAGCATATAAAATACATACTATCTAGTAGTTCACCTCATGCGGGAACGGCCTACATTCAATGCAACAATGCGGCACTAAAAGTATGTTATTGTCATACCTGTCACTCCTATGGGATTGGCATTCATACAGCATCAAAGCATCAAAGCCAAGGATAATGAAAGAAACAGAAGTATAAAGAACTTACAGGGAATTGTGATGGGTAACTCGGAATACACTATTCAGTTGATCGCCAAACTTTTATTGGTTAATAGCTTAAAAACCTTCCCTGACTGTCAACAAAATGTTAAGACTCTTCAGGGAAAATGCAGGAGACGGTCGTCCTAAAGTCACTGTGTTTTTAGGATACATCAAACTTCTGCCTTCATACCGCATTGAGAATATTGTCCCGAAGAAATCCCGCGGTCGTCCTTATAATCGACTTTTCATAATATATATGTACTGTAACGGTTTATTATAGACCCATGACAAAAACGTATTAAAAATAATATTAAAAATAAATACTTAGCTGTCGAGAATCGCTGGGGAAACGAGCCCATAGTAGCGAATTAACTAATCCTTATGACATTAATGCCAAACTCGGAAAATTCCATATTTGAATTTATTATTTTTGCTTAATTGGCGCAGTGGATGAGAATTCCGCTCGCACAAGAGTGCTGGGAAACACAGCATCATGTGGCTGCGGAAAATCTGCGCGTTGACTGGAGTCAGCGCACCCGGAAACAGCAGTGAATGGAAAACGACCAGGGCCGAGCATCGAAACGTGTTGATTGGCGGCGCGCCACCACGCTGTGGGGAGACTAACTGGCAACTGTCCCGCTTCCCCGTTTTCTCTCTTCCTATCTACGGATCTTTAGTGTCAATTCCGGGACACTAGTGGCGCTCCCGCTCTCAATTGAGGCGACGAACAGACAAGCCACTCTGCAACAGTCATTTGTTGTTCTCAGCTCCTATGGAACCCTAGACGGGAAAAAAAGGCGAGAAAAATTCCACTAATCGGAGAATTAAATTACCTCTAACAAAAAAAAAGAAATCAGCGATAAGAGGAAATACCCGGGGTCGCAGGACGTTGCCAGGTAAGTCCTTTGACTACTTCTGTGTCGTTTAGTTGTATTGAAGTGTAGTTTAACGACGTGGGCTGAAATGGTAGGTCCACGCTGTTGAAATTAGTTAGTTGCTGTCCTAAAAAAAGGTCCTAACCAAATTCGTTTTTTTATCAATTTAATTTTTGCGTGTCAATGATTAATTGGAAACTATAGTTCCAATGACACAAATTAGGTCTTCCACCCACTTACGTATTTAACTATACGGGCCTCGAGTTAGCCAAAAATCTCGTGCTGTTTTTGGGACTCCTTCGTGCTTCACTCCTTACTCACACCACTCTAACGGAACGGTCCGAGCATTGAAACAATGTGTCACTTTTGTGGTAAATTTTGGTAGTTTTAATGAAAATGATCTGGTGCATTTCTGACGAATTGTTGGATTCATCTACGAGTCCAGCTCAATCCGTACAATCATAAAAAATCGATGTAAATGAATAATTGGGCAAAAACCAGTTATAGTACATACATGTAAGGGTATAGAAAATATAAGCGCCAAAAGTGCATATAGAATTCTTATTATTTAATTTGTATGCATATTATGAATGGTAATGATATCAATTCATTGAAATGATACATGTCTCGGCGCAGCTTACAATAAAATTTGAAGCAAAATAAGAAACAAATATTAAAGTAATCATAATAAATACAATTTGTGCTTTATTTTCCAATCTCTGTATAAGAAATACCAACCAGAGTTACATCAAAAATGTAATATATTTGATATAAAACTATTGTGTATAATGCAGAAAAGTTGACAGTTTAGACAGAATCGAGTGCAAAGCACGAGATACGTGACTATAATATATTCGTTAAAGCCAAAAAAGCTTCAACAAAAGTGATTTCACAATCAGAAAATTCCAGTTGTCGGTCCGTTGACCTTTGATTTTAAAAGGTTTGTGCACGAATGCAGGCAAAGCGCAAAAATCGAGCGCTGAGGGCAATTTCTATCAGTCGCGTGCCGTAGGTGTGCTGAAACTTTTGAGCTAAGCTATTTTAACAAAAGAGAATGCACAATAACAAAATTACAGTGATGGAAGTTTCGAGTTTTAATTTTACAA
>NC_046658.1:137908925-137914599 GCF_010883055.1 Belonocnema kinseyi | reverse complement strand
AAATGTATGGGAAAATGGCTTTCGGTGGATTTAGCTGAAACTTTGTAGTTTTTAAGGTTATAAGTGCCATATGAAATATGCGTAAAAAAATCCAAAAAAGGAACAGTTTTAGCACTATGCGGCGCCAAGCGCTCAAGATCAGTGAATAAAATGAATTACAACAGATTTTGTTACAAAAGCGATATCAACATAGAAATCATGGTTCAGATCGTGGTCTGTCATACTTTCGCCTACACCGTTGACTCATGTAGCGCGCTTCTCAAAACGATCAAACGCTAAGCGCCCAAGATTTTAACTTGAATAATTCATCACTTTTTTAAAGACAGAAATGGTACCCAAAGTAACATTAGTAACTAGTGCGCACATTCCGATACTAACAGTGTACCCTCCGCAAGAGGGCCGAACGCTAAGCACCCATGATCAGCGAATAGAACCAATCTCAGTAGCTTTTGCGAAATATTAAACTGTTTCTGGCTCTTGATTCGGGTTCGCTTTTTCTCCTCTATGAGCAGCGTCTAGAATTCATTATAGCAAGGAAGTTTGAGGATACTTTACGTGTTTCTGGTGACGTGCATAACCCAGGAACCATAAAACGCTTGCAATATGTGCGCAAGTGCCAAGCGTTCTGGCCCCTGTCTCGCATTTCTTCCAATGTAAGGCGAGGAAATTGTGGTACTTGAAGTTCATGCAGGCGATTCCAATTTGCATTTCCGTAGCGCATATTGTCCACTTCTACGCGCGCTTGCACAATATTTGGCTCACGAGCTCTCGCTATATATTCTCTGGCAAGCTCTGCTATAGCGGCTTGCATCTCATGTACATGAACCTTCGGAATTGTTTTCTCGAAGAACTTGAAAATGGACCTTATGTGGCCATTTCTGAATTCCACTATCCATCTAGATTTCGTTACTAGCCGAGCTTCGTTTGCTCCTTCCATTACCAATTGACTCTGTCCTTGTTGGAGAAATGGTTGTATCTTGGACACAATTCCTAAGCCTTCTAAAAGTTAATGCGCATCTCTATATCCACGGTCCTCTACAAAAATATCATCAATGTCGGAAAATTCTCTCATACCTTCCACATCTCTTTCACATTCGTTAATGAGCATTTGTGCGTCATTGTTTCGCGAGTTTCACGTGTCTTGTAATGAATTCCTCTCTGCTTATCGCATTAAATCCAATGTTACCAGACACAAATCGCTGCATTAAAAACTCTCTTACAGTAGAAATGGCCATTCTTGTAGCTTGTCGGCTCGAATAATGAAAAATCACTTTCAGAAATTCACCAGAAAGACTTTGACGCATTTTGCAACGGAAAGTCAGCAGATCTTTTTTCCTCACGTATCTGGCATCATGTCCATGTAACTGCAGAATAGGATCACAAAATGCATACAATTATCTAAATTGTTCCTTTTTTTATAGGAGCAATAGCTTCAAACTCGCATGAACGCATGAACATTTGCTTCCTTACGAAGTTGCTGCAAAACCAGAAGTAACTGCTGTCCCGGAATCCTATACGGTCTATCAATCGCTTGTAGTCCAGGAAGCAAGGGGCCTAAGATGAAACCATGTTCATCCAAATGATTTAAGCATGCTCTTGTTTCTTCTGGAATGAAAATGTCCATGACAATAAAAGGGTTAACTCTACATTCAATTGAAAGCCTTGGAGTATTAACATAAGCATTACAGAACATGCACGTTTGCCTGCCTGTTTGTGTAAGAACTTCAGTCTTAAATAGCCTGGGTCACGTTGGGGCTCCTCTATCTCATTGCGAATCGATTGATTGCAATTGAGACATAACCTACTCTCAAAGGCCTATGAGAAAGTGATTTCTTAGTCAAGTTCAAATCTTCTGCGCTTAGCGTTTGCCCGTTCTGAGAAGGGCTCTACATGAGTCAACGGTGTTGATTCGTATTGTCATTGGTTTGGCTAAACATGTTACTGACCACTTATTGATGCGTGTTTCGTATACAGACATCGCTTGTGTCGGTAAAGCTACTAGGATTGGTTCTATTCGCTTATCATGGGCGATCAGCGTTCAGCCCTCTGGCAAAGGGTGCACTGTTATTATCGATGTGCGCGCTAGTTACTAATGTTACTTTAGATACCATTTCTGTCTTTAAAAAAGTAAGTACTTAGTCAAGTTCAAATATTGGGCGCTTGGCGTTTAATCGTTTCGAGATGCGCGCAATATAACTCACTGGTTTGGCTAAACATATTACTGACTACTTTCTGATGCGTGATTCTTATAGTGACATAGCTTTTGTCGCTAAACTTACTAGGATTCGTTTTATTCGCTGATCTTGAGCGCTCAGCATTCAACCCTCTTGCGAAGGGTAGAGTGTTATTACCGGTATGTGCGCACTAGTTACTAATGTTACTTTGGGTACCAACCGTGATTTCTATGTTGACATCGCTTTTGTAACAAAATCTGTTGTAATTCGTTTAATTCACTGATCTTGAGCGCTCAGCGCCGAATAGCGCTAAAACTGTCCATTTTTTGGATTTTTTTTACGGATATTTCATCTAGCTCTTAGAACCTTAAAAATGACAAAGTTGCAGCTAAATCCACCGAAAGCCATTTTCCCATACATTTAGTGCTATTTGCTTATAAGTATCGTGTATTTTCAAATCATTATTTATTCTTATAATGAGAACTTTTGAAAAGTAATTTAAATTACCGCGAAATTAACAAATTAAAAAATTAAATCTTAAATTCCACCAATATAAGGACGGAATTAATGGTGTGATCCAAAGAAGATTTTCAGTTTGCAATGCGACGATTCAGTAGTATCTAGGCGGACTTTTTTCTCATTCGAAATGATTTTAAACCTGAAGTTAGCAAAAAACATCAGGTTGGATAAATCATCATAAGAAATACAACAGGCTCGAAGTAAAAAAATTATATTAAAAAAAAATATTATATATTGTTAGTTCAGAGAAAAAAACAGTCCATATCATTTTCTCTCGGAGAAGTTCAGAGTAAATTCTCACTTACTCATATTCGGAAAAGACAAACCCTTGTATTACAACAACTGCGAGATTCTGGCAGGAATATATAGAGCCGAAATATGTACTGTTATTGTAGCGGATACAAAATTTTTTTACTCGAACACTCTAATTTCTTGTAACTTTAGTTTCTCGTTAACGAGGGTTAACTGATTGTAAATCGGTGTTCGGCAAACTATTTGCTTATTTTTCAGGCAGTGTCCGGCACGTCCCGACTTAATTTTTTCTTCTACTTTTTGTTCATTCATGGAACTTATTGTGAGTCAGGTTACTCTAGCAGGGTCAACAATCACAATCACAAATTAACATTTAGCAGACAACATCAAATAAACAAGTAATTCAGTCAAGGATATAATCCAAACTTTGAAGTGCCAAAAACTTTAAAAATATTTAATTGACAAAAGGGGGCCCCATGGAAATCGTCAATTAATCCTTTCATAATTTAATAAAAGACAACTATACCTCCGAATGTCAGAGTCAACCCAAAAGTCCTTAACGACTAGCTATGACCGTCGTCGCGCTCGACGATGTATTCATCTCGCGCTTCGCGCTCCAAGGTGTATTTATCTCGCGCTTCATGCCCGATGCTGCATTTGTCTCGCCCTTTGTGCTCGGTCTTTGTATTTGTCCCACATTTGTGCACAAACCTATTAAGGTTAACGAACCAAGTATTGACAACTGTAATTTAGTGATTGTGAATTCTCCTTGGTTAAAGCTTCTTCGGCTTTAGCGAACACATTCTCATCACGTATCTCGTGCTTCGCACTCGATTTTTTCCAAAATGTTAACTTTTCTATATTATGTTTAATACTTCTGTATCAAACTTATAATATATTTATTCAGATTATTTAGCGACAGACAGTTTGCACATAAAACTAATGCCTTCCTATTATGATGAGAATTTATAATGAATCATTTTTGTGGGACAAAAATTTGAAATTTTTATTTTTTAACAAAATTGAAAAAGTTGTTATGATAATCGTGTAGGTCTCTAAAAACTTATATTTTTCTTTTGTTGACTTTTTTTCATGTGGTGCGTTGAATGACATAGAACAGTCATTTTCGTTTTTATTATTTTTTTTCAAGTTTGGATACTCTATAACTCTAGTAATTTTTTTCTTATCAAAAAACTCATTAAGATGAATTGTTCATATTTTTGTTCACCATAAACAGCACTATATGAAAATTCAAATCTGAAAAAAGTGGTCTTAACAATTTTGAAAATGCTCCAAATTATTACATTTTTATTTAAAGTAGCTGGGTAACGAAATCGTCCTTTTTTCATATCGTTACAAAGTGTGTCAAGAAGGAAATTCAATAAAATGTTCATTTTAATTTTTTTTTTTGGTTTTTGAAAATGCTCTAACTCTGGTAATTTTTGATTTTTCAAAAAGAGTCATTTGGATAAATTGTTCAACTTTTTGAATACTGTAAATAACCGTACAGAGAATTATGGGATTTTCAAAAAAGTGGCCTAAAAAATATTCAAAATGTGCCCACTTTTTGCATTTTCATCAAAAATGGCTGTCTAAAGAACATGACCTTTAGTTTAGGACACTAAACGAGTGTGCTAAAGGGCAATCTAATAAATTAATTTTTTCGAAAGTTATCGTGTTCACAAACAGACATACAGACATACAGACACATTCGTAAAAAATTGTTTTTTGGTATCAGAGGGTCTTAAAACTTGAACATTTGACAAAAACTGGGTGAGAGGGGGGTCAAATTTCACACAAATTTAATACTTTCTCTGATTACAATGTAAAAATAAACTAGTCAACGCTATAGAGCAAAGGATAAAGATAGTTCTCCGCAAGCTGCCGACGAAAAAGAGACTCATGCTTTGGCGTCGTTTACTTCCTTCGCGACGAGATGAGCCGTAATTGGTCCATACTCTATCCTCTGATTAACGTTGCTATAGAATTTGTTAGAGCCGGTAAACAGAACTAGGGATGTGCTGTTAAATGTTTTTAACAAAACGCTGTGTCCAAAAACAAAATGTGTCCTTCCGAATCTGATGATTTCCAATCATCTATTGCCTCTGTCAGATGTTAACTATTGTCCCATACTTCTTCTCCGAATAGTGCAAATAACCAAGTCGACTACTAGGACTTTGTTTAAATTCGAATTGATCTCCTAGCACCGAGAACGTCATCTTGCAATATTCGAGCTTGAGCTATAGAGGTCCCACTCGCGTTGCCGTGGATCGATAATAGACCTTCTAAAAAAACGTTGATCTTGAATTCTACTCCCAGGTGGATAAGTTGAAGGGGGCGTCAATAAAAATCAGCAATAATCCCAGAAGCATTTCAAAATTCTTTCGTTACAATTGGAGGTACGACTGGAAGGACGGGAACGGGATGACACACAGCAGGTTTATGCGGGAAATTTCAAACGGGCTGAGTACGAGGGTAGTTCAATAAGTCCTTAGAATGAAGTATAAAAACAATTTTTTTTGGGTAAATTTGTTTTTATTTTTCAACATAAGCTCCTTGGAGCTCTATACACTTGGTCAATCGCTTTTCAAGTTTTTTTAATCCTTCAGAAAAGTGCGTTTTCGGAAGTCGTTTTTTTTTTTAATTTCTTCTTTCAGCTGCTCTAATAATGATGCATAATATTCATCAGTGATTGTTTTACCCTTTTCCAAGTAGTCAATAAGTATAAT
>NC_046658.1:137891045-137908825 GCF_010883055.1 Belonocnema kinseyi | reverse complement strand
GGGCAGATGTGCCATGAACTGAGTCCAATTCATTTTTTAACTCATATGGAGTTAAACCCTTTAAATGAAAATGTTTGATTACCGCTCTGAACTCGTTTTTTTTTCATTTTTCTTAACGAACAATTTTTTTTCAATTGGTTGTAAAAACACGTAAACTCAAAAGATGTGGACTGTGACTGCACCATGTATCTAGCCGGGAGTGGTGCTGACTGAAAGCAGATGATTTGGAGCGATTCGCGCGCCATCTGTTGGTCATTCTAAGGACTTATTGAACTACCCTCGTAACTTCAACCGACAAAAGCCGTCCCAAATGCTTCTTCAAGTTTCTCAATAGGTCGGGAAGGTTGTGGATCTTCACATGAAACATGAATACAGAGGTGTTTCGAACAGGATACTCGACGGTAAGCCAAAAGCATTTTGTGTTCATTCCTCCCCTCACAGATTAAATCTTGCTGTAAATGATCCTACAATATGTAGGTATTGAAGCTGGTGACTTTTCTGGAATTGTGCAACAGGTACATAATTTTCTTCCGGCATCAATTGAAAAATGGCAAAGGTGTTGTAAGTATCTTTCAAAATTTACAGTAAAGCCGCTATCTGAAACAGGTTGCTCAGTCTTCAATTGTAATAAAATCTTATCAAAGAGCATGCATTCATATATATATAAGATCATGGGGATTCGAGCGAATTATGAGCAAGAAAATACTTGCAGCGTGAAAGTTGTTCCAAAAGATAGTTTTATTTTTTAGATTAGATATGCTTTCGAACTAAATAGTTATTTATAATAAATAATAATTAGGAAATTGGAAATTACAGTATCGGACCCATAGATCGTTTATTAGCATGTATGTAACATCTCAACGCGAACCACAGTGTGACAAAAAGAACTGTGTTTAGACTGAAACTACAAGACAGTTTAATATTTAACTTATTTTGATGCGTTTCTTGACCAAGTGCAAAGCTTCCAGCTTTTTTATTTCACTTTTGAATTGTGCCAGTGACTTCTTGCTGATTATGTAATGTTCATGAAATGATGTATTCATACATTGATGATAAAATTTGCACGCTCGACGTTCTTTGTCGCTAAAAATTCTCTTAACTCCTTATGGCTTCAGTGATATGATTATACATTCTCCAGGTAAAAACGTATAACCTTTAAATAACCCAGAAAAAATGTGAATCTGACGCTATTTTCAGGATATCACTTTCCTACAACCAAAATTAACTTTAGCAGTGTGAAAGGTACCCTGACATGAGGTATCATTTCCTTCGGACTTTAGGTACGAAACTTCACATGTTATGAATTGTTTTTACAGTTTTTAAGCAATGATAAAACTTCATATTAATATATAACTGCGAAAACTGAATAGACGGCACAAGACACACATTTTTTGCGTTAACTGAGAAAAAATTGTAGGCGTTTTAGTAATTGAGCCCCTTAACTAGAACCTTATATACAACTCAGGATGTTCCAAGACACAACTGTGTTGATACTTTATTAAAAACGGCAATTCTGTATTTCTTGTTTTAGAATTGAGTTCGCAGTCCAAGCGTTTGCCTGATGATGACCCTAATCCTAGTTCCGATCGCCGTGAACCTTCTTCTTCTCGTAGGAGACATTGTCCGGATAGGACTCATTCTCTTACCACACCTTATTCTCCTGCCATGCCGCCAACACCTGCTGAATCACCTTTTCGTGACAGGTCAAGGTCTCCCACTCTCAGAAAAACTTTTCCCAGCGTTCTTGGATTTAGTTTTGAAGATCTCGCAATTATTCGACTCATTCCCCACAACAATCCGAATTCCATAGATACGTTTTTCCTCCAGATAAACTAATTTCAGTGAGAACAAAAGCTCGTGCCCTTACTGCCATGCCAAGTAAAGAACAAATTGTATTATCAACATCCAACGGCAACGGCTGTGCAATATTGGAAAAAACATTAAGCGGACACACGGTTCTTCGTGGAATATTTACATCTGGTCTTGCTGTACCCAAGCGGGTAAAAATCAACATGCATAGCGGCGCGCTTGATGAATTGACCGCAAAAGAAATAGCGGAATGTCCAGTAACCTCCCGCGAAAAAATCACAAAGAATTATGGAGTCTTACGTGAGTACAAGACAATCGGCCACATCATAAATAAAACTAAAGAAGCGCGCGTCATTTAGATCAGGTGCATGCGTTTCATTTTTATGTTTACCTAACCTTTTATGCACAAACTTTTGAAAATTCATCTTCGAGAATTACTTTTTACATTTCAAATTCAATTTTTCTACATTCAGAAACTGTTTTCTTTTTAAATCTATTAAATTAAATTGAATATCAAAATTTCATACCACTTCATACTGTGCCATTTTAAATAAGTGTGATTTCAACTTTTGTATAATAAGATTACTTATTAAATTTTTCAGATATGTATTTCTTCAGTAAGTCAATAATATTTAATTATAGTAATTTGTTTAAAAAAAAATTTCGCATTATTCTTCCAGGTCTGCAATACCTGCCAAAATACCTATTCGTGACAGGTCGAGTTCTACTACACTCAAAGAAACTTTTCCACGCGTGTTTGGATTTAGATTTGATGAACTTCCCTTTATTCGACTTGCTCCCCATAGCAATCTGAATCGGATATTCAAACTCCGAAGATACGCTTTTCCTCCCGATAAACCAATTCGATTGAGAACAAGAACTCATGTCCTCATTCCCATGCCAACCGACGAACAAATTGTATTCGCGTCGCCCAATGGCAACGTCTGTGCAATATTGGAAAAATCATCATGAAGACATACAAATATGCGTGCAATATTTACACATGTTTTTGGGATGACAGAACGGGCGAAAATAAACATTAACACCGGCGCCGTTCAAGAAATGAGTGCAAAAGAAATCGCTGAATGTTTAGTATCGCCAAGGGAACCAATCACAAGGATTTATAGAGTATTTCGTGTGTCAGAGTGATCTGGCGTTTTGAGGTAGATAGTTATACTTTTCTCGCGTGTATGTATAGACCTTTTAAAGTTAAAGTTAAAAAATAGTTTCTTAAATTCAGAAATACATTTGTTTCAATTTCAAAAATGTTTCAAGAAAATATATCAAATTACGTCAAATATAATCAAATCACTGGATATTGAGTCATTTAAAATAAGTTTGAGTTCAACTTTTTTTATGTTAAGGTCACTTAACTTTTTAAAAATAATTCAGTTTGCAGCGCGTAATTCTGCATGCATTTATATGAAAAAATATCTATTCTAAATGATCCATTAAAAAAAATTATTGGCCTAATATTTAAATTTTCGAAGTTAGAATTGCCCAAAGTGATATAGCTTTCAAAATTGACAAATTTATACATTTATTCTTTATTTTAGTGTACCGAATTTGATAGTGTAGCGCAGATTTTCATTTTATAACCAGGAGTACTTGAACTGTTTAATTTATGAAAGATTAAAATTCCATTTGAAAAAACGTCCGGTTCCCGTGTGATTCACAATTGAACCGCTGCTTGTAAAACATGCAAATTTTATTAAAAGTTTTTAATTAGAAAACACAATAAAATTGCAACGTACGTTATTCAATAAAATACAATAATCTTACACATGACGTACTAGTCAGTCTGATAAGTACCTGAAAATTCTAAGAGATGGCATTAGTATTTCGCAAGAAAACGATATCCGAGACCAAGGCCAAGCTGGATAAGTATTTCCCGGACTCTGCACCGTCGATTAAAACGATTCATAAGTGGTTTACCGAGTTTCGTTGTGGCCGTACGAGCACAGTTGATGCTGAACGATCTGGGCGCCCAAAAGAGGTCAATACACCATAAAATGTCGAAAAAATCCATGATATGATGTTGAATGATCCCAAAGTGAAATTGAGAGAGGTAGCTAATGCTGTAGGCATATCATTAGAACTTGTGGGCAATATTTTGCATTCATTTTTGGACATGAAGAAGCTCTGCGCGCGATGGGTGCCGCGTTTGCTCACAGTGGACCAAAAACGAATTCGTGTGACAACTTTCCAGCAGAATTTGGCGTTATTCTCGCGTAAGCCGACCGAGTTTTTGCGCCGATTCATAACCATGGATAAAACCTGGATCCACTACTACACTCCTGAGTCAACGCAACAGGCAAAACAGTGGGTTCCACTGGGCCAAAGTGCTCCGAAGCGTCCAAAAACGCAAAAATGGGTCGGAAAGGTTACGGCCTCCGTATTTTGGGATGCATATGGCATAATATTCGTGGACTATCTTGAAAAAGGCAAAACCATAACCGGAGCATACTATTTATTATTATTGGACCGATTGAAAATCGAAATCGCTGAAAACCGACCGCATTTTAAGAAGAAAAAACCGCTTTATCATCGCGACAATGCGCCTGTTCATTCATGCTTAGTTGCACAAGGAAAATTGCATGAAATCGGCTTCGAATTGGTTCCTCAGCGGCCGTATTCACCAGACCTGGCTTCCAGCGACTATTACTTGTTCCCTAACCTGAAAAGATGGCTCACCGGTAAGCGTTTAATGAGGAGCTCATAGCTGAAACTGAGGCGTATTTTGGAGACCTTCCGATCGAGTACTTTTCGGACGGTATCAAAAAGTTAGAAAATCGTTGGATTCGGTGTACCGACCTAAAAGGAGAGTATGTTGAAAAATAAAACCGACTTTGGCCAAAAAAACGTCTCCGTGTTTCATTTTTCAGGGACTTATCAGACTGCCTAGTAACTCAATAAATTCAGGAACAGTAAGTCATTTGAAAAAATGTACGGAGTACCGAGAGTGCGCTCCTTCTCTCTTCACGAGTTTATTGATGACTGATAATAGAATCATGAAAGTAGGAAGGAGTGTGAAGGCGTATTATGATCGTTGCTTGAAAGATACCTAATCACGTTTTAGCGGTACTTTGGTAACTAGAGAATAATCATAATGTTGATCGGAAAGCGGCATGGACAGCCGCCTGTTAGTACCCGAGGGTTAAAGACTCTCAAATAAAAAAAATTAAAAAAATGAAATTTTCAACTTTTCACAAGAAATTTGGAAGCTGAACCGATGTGAGAAATAACACCAATTCCCAATAAGATGCCATAAACAGTTACCAAGTTTATACTAAACTAAAAAATATTTTGCGGCTTCATTGGTAAGATACTAACTGCATATCAAAAATACTCCAGAAAATACAAAAAAGAAATTTGAAAAAATCTTGAAGAAATCTTGATGACCCAGGATGTGGATTTTTTCAAGTTGCCAAACATCTACCAGTTTCCGTGCCTATCATCTCCAATGCTAGCGGTACCATTGGAAAAATTAAGATGCTTGGATCAGATTCACTAGGAACAGTCAAAGACTGGTTGTATGGATTATGTCAAATGTCTCATCACATCCATGCTTTGAAGTTAAAGTCATTGAAAGATTAGGTCTGTCAACTAAATTTGGAGGTATGATTCCTGGTATTTCCATCAGGCGAGATACTGTGTGATCCAGCAAAGCTTGCGTGTTAATACTCACACCCACTTCTGTTATAATATGAGATTCTAGGGGGTAGATTTTTTTGGCATCTGCTGGGCTCCTGTCAGGTGGGTAGATATCAGCATTTTTGGGTTTCGCTTGCATTCGAATAACTTCATACTGATTTTCATTAAATTTACCGTCCTCAATCAGTGTTAATGCCTCATCATCAGTGTAGCGTGTTATTCCTCCTACTTCTGAATATACTAGTTTGTCAGGCAGCTCATCGTGTTCATCATCATCATTTGACAAAAGTTTACTCATGTCACGAGCGATTTTAGTTTCATCAGAAGGTCAAAAAGTACTTAAGAATGCACTCTGTATTTCAGAGTCAGAATAACATTCCCGAATTTCGAGCAGTTATCGTCTATTAGTAAATTTTAGCTATTCACGAAATAATCTGAAGGTCTTCTTCCGGGGCAAACTCCAACGAATTGAACAGAGAAATCTCAAAGCAGCCATTCCGCATTCTTGATACTAGATGTTGTTATGTTATAAAAAATTTTTTTTATACTTTTGTTCAAATGTGGACAGGAAATAAGGTAACTTATCTTCGATTGCCTTTCGACATACGTCTTTGATATCGTAATTGGCTTTGATATAGCTTAGAAGTTTTCCTCTCTCTTTTTAGAACAATTAATTTTATCGAAAAAGAGACACAAGCAATTTTCAGTTTTTTCGTTTTTTACTTGTTCCAGTACTCACATTTTTCTCGTCACTCATCTTTCAATTATTACGCTGTTTTTTGGAAGGCCATTGAAAAGTTATTTTCAAACGTCAGCTTCCTCCATTAAAATATTAATTTTTGCATAAAATAAACAATCATGCAAGAAAATGGACTTTTTCTATGAAAGCGTGACCGTTTAAGGCATTTTTAATCAGCATTGTTTATAACAATTGTAAATATTTTGATTGTCCATTTCTGTCATGGAATTTTCATTTTTCAAGGCAAACCTAATGATTAAAAAGAAAAAATGCATTTTTTCTATACAGTGGCGCTTATTTATTAAATTTTTTTTGAAATTTGTTTATGACAATAAAAAAATTATGCTTTACTGTTTGATTTGAACGAAACATTAATTTTCCAAAGATATTCTATGTACATAAACAGTTGTCAACAACTGTGATAACTTTCCTGACATCACTTGCACCTACCCGTCCATGACCGTGAGATCATGCTGCAATAATTAATATGCTGCGAAATATTTGGGTCGGTTTTTGATTCTATTATATTCATTTTTAGTTGAAAAATTGTACTATTTCAAGAAAATGAAAAATCAGTCAAGCTTATCAATCGCATGATAACGGACCGCGACTACTTCAACTGCGCATGTGCCGAAAAGAATTATTATTGATAGTTTATCTTTATTGCTTTAAAATAAATCGATACAAGGCCGAGGCAGCCAATAAATGATGCTGGTCACAAATATCCTGATGATTCGCAGTAGAGATGGGGGCCCCTCCAAAGGGGACATTTTAATATTTTTTACATTTTTATTATATTAAAAGACATAATAAAATGTAAATCGAAAATTTAAAAAAATATAGCATAACAAATAACTCAGAAACTTTAAATGTAAATTAATATAAATTGCATATGCATACCTCTTTTAAATTTATTTCTTAATTTGTCTGCAAGATAAAAAGAAAATAATCAAAGATCTTAATTATACTGAAATCTTAGTATCAGTCGTTATTATTAATTTTTATTACGCTATAATTTTAAATAATAATTTTTTTAATGATGCCAGACATAGTATATTTAAAAAATTTTAAAAACTATTATTCATCATTTAAATTTATGATCATTTATAATTTTTGAACTTGCAAAACGATATTTTATTTAACACGTGTTATTACTAGTAATGTGCGTATTAATAATGTCATTTTACGTGAACGATTTTATTGATGAACGAGATCTTTAACACACTTTTTCACATTTGAAAATTCTTTTTTTGATTAAAGCAATTATTCACAAATAACACTGAGTCAGTGAGAACACAACACGAGAACAGAAAAGCTCAATTATGACAATTGTTGATTTTGTATGAGTATAATCACTGATAACTTTAAGAGGAAATCTGCAAACTTCTCTAGCTCAAAGCAGTCTTACATTTAGTATTTGAAAAACATAACTTAGAAAAGAAAGAACGCGAATCCCAAGAAAAGAGAATTCTGGAGCACTCACAAGGTTACCTTGCCGGCTGAGCGGTGTATCTTAAGCCTGGCAAGAGAGAGAGAGAGAGTTAGCTGAACCTTGTGAATGCGGGTGTAACTTGTCCAGAAGCACTATAAGTGAGGAGCGTATGCGTAAGGAAGAGAGACTTCAGGAGGATTCACAATGTACCTTGTCAGCTGAACGGTTCATCTTAATTCTGACAAGGGTGAAATTTTGCTAGACCTTGTGAATGCGGGTAAACTCTGGTCCCGAAGCATTTAAGAGAATATGCGTATCGATTTAGTATTTTTACACCAAATAAGAAAAGATTCACAAAATTGAAACAGTAAAATAGCTGAGAGAAGTAATCAGTAATTTAAGAAAATCGCATAATGTTGCTACGATAAAGCAAAGGAAACGAATCTTTGGTACTTTGTTCACGATCTTTGGTTTACGATGAGGGAATGCTCAGAAATCGATACGAATCGAAAGCTGAGGGACTACTGACACACAGCAAAGGGCACAACTGGGTCGAGAGAGGGTTCTAGCATTTTTCGAAAGAAAGTGAGCGAGAGGACTGAAAAAAGAGAGATATATATAGAGAGGCCGAGAGAGAAGAAGAGAGCGAGATGGAGAGTAAATATGATGCAGTCACAAAATGCAACATAGTTATAAGAGACTACTACGCAGTTAAAATCTTCGAGAAAAGTCTAGCTCTCTCCTTTCCCCTTCTTGTCTCTAGTGATAAGTTTAATTGCTTAATTTATCATCGTGAAATTAATTTAAAAAGTTAAAATTTCAGCATTTTTATAATAGTTTATGAACGGAATAAATTCGTCCCTATAATTCTTTAAATTTCCGAAGCTTCAAAATTTTAACGTAAAATATTACATAAAAGATGATATCAGTTTGAAAGAAGTTTGTTGTAACTAAATTATTGTCATGTAAACTGACTCTTATCAACTGTAAATATCCCAGAAGGACAAAGCTGACGCCTTTCACATAAAAGATAACAACTGCGGAATGAGATTGTACAAGCCAATGAAGCAGTAGAATATTAATTAGTTAGATTGTTATATTACATTGTTAAATTGAAAAGATGAAGATTGTCTGTACTCTGCTCTTATGCTTGACCGTTATCCTGAACTCTATTGGTGAATATAATAATATAATATATCTACTATTTAGGGAAATACCCTTTTAAGCTATACGTAGATAAAAATTTTGGTAATTTACAGATTAGGCGAGAAATTTGCTACTGACCAAATGACGCAAAAACTGGAATTTTCTGCACATGTGTAAATACGAGGGGGACCCAAAAAAAACGGGAATTTCGTCATAACTTCTTTATTTCTTCATATTTTGACACCAAATTTTTATCACATTTAAAGTATTCTCTCTTAAATACAGCGCACTTCTGCAAACGATCCTTCCATTCTTCAATACATTTTGCAAACTCACTTATTGGGATGTTCCTTAGGCCTTCTAGCGAGTTTTGTTTTACCTCCTCCACAGTGGCAAAGGACTTTCCTTTCATGTCCCTTTTTAAGCTGGTTAACAAAAAGAAATAACAGGGAGCCAGGTTCGGTGAGGGGGGGGGGGATTGGTGGCATGCCATTTTTGTTCAAAAACTGCTTTACGGAGAGAGCGGAGAGAGCTCAAAACATGCCTAAAGTCGACGATTGCTTTGCTCGCCTGTGAGAAGGCGAGGGACAAATATGGCTGCAACTCTTCCCATGCGCAAATCTTCGGATAAAGTCCTATGAATTAAACTCCAAGATATTCCACTCATCTCACAGAGTTGGTCAATGGTTTGAGGACGGTATATACGAATGAGGGCATTGATTTTGTCAAGATTTTCGTCACTTCTTGACGTTGCGGGGCGCCCTGAACGGAGTTGGTCTTCAATTGACATTTCTCCATTTTTAAGACGCGAAAACCTCTCGCAGACTCTAGTTTTATTCAGGGCAGCATCCTCATAAGCAGTCTTAAGTATTACCATAGTTTCCGTGGCTGATTTCCCCAACAGGAAACAAAATTTCACAGCCACATGTTGCTCTCGACAATCGGCCATAACGTTTTCGGCGAAATGGAAAAAGTTGTTTCACTACAAAAATTCGCACGGATGAACCGATGTACTCACAGAGACAGAACTTTGCACACTAACTCAGGAGACGCCTTCCTAAAAGACACCTGTTCGAACAATAAATTGCCCCACTCTCTCTCCGCGCCGCAACCTAATTCCCGTTACTTTTGGGTCCCCTCTCGTGGTATGTTTGTGAACCCGAAATTCACTCATACCCTAATGCGAGTGCATATAACGCACACGAGTGAGAACGCATACGGGTTTACTACGCGCACAGGAAAGTAGAATTCATGAAAGCGCGCGACCGGCTTTCAAACAGGGCGAGGATAGAAGGGAAATAATTCTGCTCGCTTCTCTAGATTCGAATTTATTTTCGTAGTATATAGATCATTCTCAACACTGCTGCGATCGAGCTTGTAGGGGAATATCTGTTAAGAAAGTGGTGTTCCTTGAACATTGTCACGCTCCCGAACGCGCACGAATTTCGGAGACACTTTCTCAATAGTGCGTGCTGGCATTAAGGCAATTGTCGCGCTAAAAGTCAGATATCTAAAAAAATAGTTTTTCTCTGATTTAAAAATTCAAAATACTCTTATTAATGTCATTTCAAATGGAAACATTATTTTTTATGAAAAATATTTAATTTGCAAAATAAATCATTATTTTAAACATGTTCGCTGGAATCGAATTTTTTCTGACCATCACTTCTTACAAATTTCTGAAAAATGATTGCATTTTAATAAATGACGGCTTACTGTTTCCGGGAAAACATTCCCAGCTACTCAACGCGTGATGCGCGCCTAGAGCGCACGTATGTTGGTCCTCACGATTCGTACTCGATAATGTATTTATATCACACTTCGCGCTCGATAATGTATTTATCTCGTGCTACGCGCTCGATGTTAGTTTATAGACTTTCTAAAACTAAAGTTCAAAGCATCCACAACAGTGATTTCGTGATTGTGAGTTCTCTTTTGCTAAAGTTCCTTCAACCTCAACGAAAATGTTCTCATCGCCTATCTCGTGCTTTGCACTCGATTTTACCGCTGAACTTTTATATCATTGCATTAATTTATTATCATAATTCATAACATGTATTTGTGTTAAAACTGACGTAGCTTTTTTGTCTCGTTTAAAAGGAATTTGCATTTTTAAACAAAATTTTGTTATTAAAAATGCTATTGAAGCTTCTGGCGTTTTCCATAAACTGAATTTGCTCATTTCCCATGTTATTTTTATGATGTATACTTTAATCATACTGTTCACTGAGCATCCTTATCGATTTTTAACTTCTAAACTATGTCTTTCACCTCAGTGACACACACTTTTGTCAATTTAATTTTCTATCTCATCGTGTTCTACATCCCAGTTGAGGGGCCCTATTGCTTAATCTCCCAAAAATTGACTAAAAGTCTCTCTCAAAGCGTCCAGGGCGGAGAGTCTAGTTACAGCAACAGTCTCACGAATCTTATTTTAATGAGAATGGGGGGGGGGGGGGGGGGGGGGTTATGCTAAGAAGGTCACAAACGTTCAGCAGGGTTGTGTTAGGTTAGAGTTCATATAGTCTAATTTTCACATTCCCGCTATACATTTTGGCAATTCCATGTCAATCGGGCCACCTAAATATCTCGTAAACGGGTTATTTTTTTCCACCAAATTTGGCTCAGATTATCTGGAACATGTTTACTTTTATCTTAAATTTTTTCAGAATTACTTTTTTTCTTGTTGCAAAATGGCGGACAAAATATCTCAAAAACATGTTTTTGACATGCTCTCCAGGTATACCATTTTAAAACATTTTATTAGTTTCCACCTCTTAAATTGTTAGTTAGATAAGTTTTTGGAATTGTGGTCATTAAATAAAAAGAACAAATCTTGATCATCAAAATTAGAAATGGCAACGTTTCGAACCTGATGTGGTTTCTTTTCAAGCCTAAATTCAAAAATTATTTTATTACCATAAATAGAGTTAAAAATTTAATAAGAATATCCAAATAATTAAGAAAACGAACGATTAAGTGACAGAATTAACATAGCAAAGTGTATTTATAAAACAATGGTGAAGTAAAATTATTACCTGAAAACGTTTTATTAAGTATCTTGGTAGTTGAATGAAGAAAATAAAATATTTTTCTCTAATTCTGGAGTCAAACTTGTTATCCATCGATTGCCTTGTCCTTAATTTGTTTTAATAAAATGAAGTGAGTTTAATCTCTTTATGCTATATTAGTGTTGTGAACAACACTAATATCAACTGTAAACAAAAACGAAAACCTAAAGTTAGGAAGGAAAGCAAGGAAATAAGAATGTTTTTTGGGTTTTTGTGGTCAAGAGGAAAATAGATTATGATGAAAGTTATATGGAACTTACAAAAAAAAGGATAATTATGAACCTGCAATGATGGATTTAAAAGAGTGAACCAAAAAAGGTTTACTACAAAATTTGTTTTACATTGTAATAGTTTGTTTAACAAACTTGTAAGGTTAAAACGAGCGTTGATAGACTAAAACCTTCAACTGACAAGTCTTAATATACGTTCACAAAGTCATCATTAAAGTTTAAGTAAGTGCATTCATAAATTCGTCACAAATGAGTCGCAATGTAGGCGCTAAATGATCTTACCCAACAATTAAAAATTAAGGTTAATGCCATCGTGCGAAGTAGATATCGGAACCTTATGGTGGACTCCATTTTAAACAAACATAGAAACACTGGTGCCAGTAATAGTTCTACAAAATAAAATCTGTCACATTTTTCGAGCATCTCTTTAGCTTCACAATACAAAAAAATGGAAATGGCCATTGTTTATTTTTTCTCGTTACCCCTCCCAAGGATTATGTTGTGACGGGTCGAGGAAAAAAGAATAACTCGTGGTATTAGAATTTTTGAACACGTTACAATTCAATTGTAATTGTTAATCTTTCGCTAAACTTAATCATGTAGAAAAATCAAAATATGAAGACGCATATAAATAATGCGATCTAAAAACATCTTTTTGATAAATTTTCATTCAAATTTGCAATACAATGAATGAATATCCGGGCGCGAAGCGAAAGGTTGCCTATTATCCAGTGCAAAGCGCGAGATTCAATGGACCGGAAAACGCCTTATTCATTTCGCCCATTTAGAATCGATACTTTTATTGCAGGAAAATCCATTTTGCTCTTTCATACCAGATTCATAGGCAATAGATTAGTAAGGAAAAACCCTAACTTCTGTTTAAGATTTGCGGTCAAATAGTTCATAAAAGCTTTTAAATGTGAATCAAAAATTTCATTGGTGGGATTTAAATTCTACTAATATAAGGATGAAATTTAAGGCGAGACCCAAAGAAGAAAACGAGAATAGGAAATTAGCATCAGCTAAAAATCTTAACGTCGCTCGCATTGCGAAAGAGTTCCGCCATGTTTTGTTCGTAAATTATATCGTTTTTTCGCCAAAACCCTCTTTAACTCATATTCGCCTAGAAATTTGAAAAATTGTAAGGAGTTTAACATCAACAAACTTGAGCCTCATATTCAATTTAATCCTAAAGGGGGAGGGTCGGTAAGGCCGGTTTTTGGCCTAATTTATTTTTGGACCAAAAAATCTGAAAAAATCATGGTAGTATTTTATAAGTATCCCGAGTCGATTGCATGCTAAACGGACAACCCCCCAGCCACCCCTACAAATATAGGAAACACCACTACCCACCAACTGTATTTTCCAGAGATTTGACACTCTTAAACATGTATTCTGAGTTTATCTCCGGTTCACTATGGTTTTCGGGGTCGCCGAATACAAACCTGGCGTTCTTTGACTTTTATCGCGTCAGGTTCAAGGTCATTGGAAGGTCAAATCGAGAGAAAACGGTAAAAAAATCCAAAAAAATACGTTATAGGTTTTTGGAGTCGCTAATTACGAATCTGGCATCCGTTGAACTCTATCGCTTCAGGTTTAAGGTCATTTGAAGGCCATTTGAAGGTCAAATCGAGAAAAACCGGTAAAAAAATTTTAAAAAAATATGTTATAGGTTTTTGGGGTCGCTGATTACGAACCTGGTGTCCGCTGACCTTTATCGCGTCAGGTTAACATAACATATTTTAAAAAAAAAATTTTTACCGGTTTTTCTCGATTTGACCTTCAAATAACCTTCAAATGACCTTCAAATTACCTTGAACCTGAAGCGATAGAGTTCAACGGATGCCAGATTCGTGATTAGCGACTCCAAAAACCTATAACGTATTTTTTTGGATTTTTTACCGTTTTCTCTCGATTTGACCTTCCAATGACCTTGAACCTGACGCGATAAAGGTCAGCGGACAACAGGTTCGTAATCAGCGACCCCAAAAACCTCTAACATATTTTTTTAAAATTTTTTTACCGTTTTTTCTCGATTTGACCCTCAAATGACCTTCAAATGACCTTGAACCTGAAGCGATAGAGTTTAACGGATGCCAGATTCGTAACTAGCGACTCCAAAAACCTATAACGTATTTTTTTTCCGTTTTCTCTCGATTTGACCTTCCAATGACCTTGAACCAGACGCAGTAAAGGTCAGCGGACACCAGGTCCGTAATCAGCGACCCCAAAAACCTATAACATATTTTTAAATTTTTTTTTACCGTTTTTCTCGATTTGACCTTCAAATGACCTTGAACCTGAAGCGATAGAGTTCAACGGATGCCAGATTCGTAATTAGCGACTCCAAAAACCTATAAGGTATTTTTTTGGATTTTTACCGTTATCTCTCGATTTGACCTTCCAATGACCTTGAACCTGACGCGATAAAAGTCAAAGGACGCCAGGTTTGTATTCGGCGACCCCGAAAACCATATTAAACCCGAGCTAACCTCAGAATACATGTTTAAGAGTGTCAAATCTCTCGAAAATACAGCTGGTGGGTAGTGGTGTTTCCTATATTTGTAGGGGTGGCTGGGGGGTGGAGGGTAGTCCGTTTAGCTTGCAATCGACTTGGGATACTTATAAGATACTACCATGATTTTTTCAGATTTTTTGGTCCAAAAATAAATTAGGCCAAAAACCGGCCTTACCGACCCTCCCCCTTTTTCTTAAATTTTTGACCTGTATAGACAATATATATGTCTTTCGAATTCTAGAAATATTTAGAATTCAAATATATTACATTCAATTCACTGATTGCAAAATTATGTATTTTTTTGTTTAAATTTTTTCCCAATTTTCTAACAAAGGTTCGCTGGGAAAAGAATGGTGTGCCCAAGTTCGCAGGCACCTGACTAGAAGGTGCTATTTCGTACTAATTATGAAAATGTGTGCTCAGCTTTGCAGCGTTTACGTTCCTATTTGAAATTAATTCATTATCTGCGAAGATAGACTGAGTTTAAGTTTACATTAATATCATAAATATAGTTCCTGATGAATTTACGGACAACTGTAAAGGATCAACCCTTACCTGATATCAACTTATTTGACATAACTTTACTCAACAGAGCCAGACCTAACGTAACCTGAATTAACAGAAATTTATTGAACTACACGTAAAGCTTTGCAAGCATATTTTCCCAGTAGCAAATGTGTGCTACATCGAATGGGTCAACTCAAGCCTAACCTAGAAAAAAATCGAACCAAGCCTAACCTAACCTAACTTAACCACACAAAACACAATTAAACTGATTGTGTTTGCGGTACCATTTGAATCAGCTAGGGCTTAACCTACATAGAGGTTTAACCTATCCTAACCTAACAAAACCTGACCTAACCTACCCGATTACGCTGGCAACCCTGTTCTTGCGTACCTTCCTATCTTGACATTAATAGCAGTAAATGTCTGGAGTTTCGTAACCGCTTGTTGCTAGCATTATTCGCCTGTGTCTGTAACCAGGGCACCTCCACGTGGTGACAGTGGACCACAGATCCATATTAGCTGAGTCCCTGGGTAAACGGAGTTCATGCTGTCATTGCAGACATAGGTAAAAACTGTATTACGATGCAGGGAAAAACCCCAGTATCGGGGTCTGGTCAGGGTGGGAAATCGGGCTCTCCGACGTCGTCATCATGCAACCGTATCTCTTCATCAATGGATCACTTGGTTGCTGTAGAGTCTCATGCTACAAGGAAAAAAATCGCGAGCATTTCTCAATCGCATGGCTGTAAGAATATGTCAGATTCATTCTGTTACATTTGCAGTAAATATGAAGTGAGCAGTTTGCGAAAATCAATCGACGAGGAAGTAAAAAGTCTTTACGAAAAGTCTTTTGACCGTAAATTGCTGCACCAAGAAACAAAATGGGTTCCTCACGTCATTTGCAATTCCTGCAAACTTATGTTGTATCGTCTAAAAAATTCAAACAACAAAAAGTACCGCAAGTACTCTACATAAACCACATGGAAAAACACGTTATTGCGAAGGACTGCTACTTTTGCATGAATTCCGTCAAAGGGTTCAACGCCAAAAATAAAAATAACATTTCGTACATTATTGTGTGCACAGTCACAAAAGCAATTGAAATCAATAAAAATGCAAGCCAGACTGATTGAAGCGTTTTAGAAGATGATAGAATAGAAGTTGAAAGTCAACGTCATGGAGAGGGTAGTGAAACCAGTGATTGAACAGAAAATAGTTCTGATGATTCCGATGAAAATGACGACGGCTCTTCTAGAGTCAAACACAAAAGTTTCATTCTATCGCGAAAGGGAAAAAGAATTCGACGTTAACGAAATAATGAACCTTTTTGAAGAAAAATGCGACTTTTCATTGATTCGTCAAAACGCAGCATTAAGGCTGTTTTACTGCATAATACGAATACTTGCGCTGCTATCCATATAGCGCACTCAACGGTCATCAAAGAAGAATATAACAATGTTAAAATGCTTCTTGAAAAAGTTAATTACACGAATCACAAATGGCAAATATGTGGTGATCTCAAAATCATAACAATGATATTAGGCCAACAATCGGGTTTCACGAGAGAGCCATGCTTTATATGCCTGTGGAATAGCAGAGATCGAGCCAATCATTACAGCAAAAAACATTGGCCTTCAAGAGATTCATTCAAACCTGGTTCTCATAATATTATCAACCAAACTCTCGTTGATCCAGAAAAAATGTTACTACCACCCCTCCACATAAAGCTTGGGCTCATGAAGCAATTTGTCAAGGCGTTAGACAAAGATGGACAATGCTATAAGTATATATCCCTGAAATTCCCTAATGTTTCAGACGCTAAATTGAAAGAAGGAGTCTTTGATGGACCACAGATTAGAATATTGACAAGGGATACTAATTTCGTAGGCCACATGCGGAAAATTGAAATGGAGGCTTGGGAAGGTTTTAAAGCAGTAAACGCAAATTTCCTCGGTAACAAAAAAAGTCCTGACTACGAGAATATTGTTGCGAAAATGATAAGAAACTACAAAAAGTTAGGCTGCTTGATGAATGTAGAACTTCACTTTCTAGATTCCCATCTGGATAAGTCGCCAGAAAATGTTGGTGATTTCAGCGAAGAACAAGGGGAACGTTTTCATCAAGACATAAAAGTGGTGAAACAACGATATCAGGGTAGATGAGACGGGGTCATGATGGCTGATTTTTGCTGGATGTTGAAAAGGGAAACAAATGTAGGTCTTAAACGTAAGCGTAACGATAAAAAGCAAAATAAGTTACAGTTCTACATTTTAAATGATACATATAATAATTTGTAGAAGCTTATAGTAAAATGACCAAAAATTACAGAAAGTTTTAAGAAGCTTAAGATATTCAAAGCTTTTCGGAAGATATCTTCAACGGACTCATCACAGAATACATGGGGAAATGTCTTTTGGTGGATTTGATTAAAACTTGATAATTTTGTAGGTTATAAGGACCCAATGAAATACCCATAAATTATTTTTTTAATGGACAGTTTATACGCTCCGAGTCGTCAAGCGCTCAAAATAATGAAATAAGATATATCCGTATATCATTTAAAGCAAAAGTGACAAAAAAATTAGTATCACGCATTAAAATGTGGTAAATATTACGTCCGTCGCAAACAGCGTAATAATACAAACGGCCGAACGCTAAGCGCTCAATATTCTGA
>NC_046658.1:137879392-137890945 GCF_010883055.1 Belonocnema kinseyi | reverse complement strand
GAGGGAGCTCTTCTTAATATTTTGACACCAAAATCATGTCGATACACCTTACCGACTGCGAGTAAAGCCACCCACGCTTTAACTTGACAGACTGTACAAACATTGTCAGGTTGATTGAAATGGGGTAAATTCTACTTGTAGTTCTAAGTTTCTTCAAATGAGTAATGTTCGTCTAAATTTTTAACCACCTGTAGTACAATGAAATGAATTTTATTGTGTTACAACGGGAACACTTAAGTTGTGTTGCGTTAAGCAAAATTTCGTTAGTTTCTGTTAAGTTAGATTCATTTGTAGGTTAAGATCGAGTTAACCTATTAAATATAGCACACATTTAAGACTGAGAACCGTACGCTTAAATAGCTACACGCTTGGTTGAAATTCGTTTGACTAGGTTAGGTTAGGTCAGGTTTTGTTAGGTTAGGATAGTTTAAACGGGACAACACAATCAGTTTAATTGTGTTTCGTGAGGTTAGGTTAGGTTAGGCTAGGTTAAATTAATTTCTAGGTTAGGCTTGAGTTGATTCATTCGATGTAGCACACATTTGCTACTGGGAAAATATGCTTCCAGAACGCCCCAAAATCCATAGGAATACGTGTGTCTTGTTACCAGATCCGCACACTTTTTTGTGTGGCTGTGTTATTTAAAATTAATAAAACCGGGAAAATACATTTGAATTATCCTTGATTGCACATCTTATAGTATTCACGTTAAACAAATGACATTTTTCGTCCGATTTGTTAAAATAAATAAAGTCTGATGAAAGCGGTGACATACTTGCGAGTGATGTATTATAACATATAAATGAGAGGTATATGGCTCAAGGGTTTAGGATTTTTTTGTCAAAGCTACGACGATACTCAGATTAAAGGTAAATACAAAGGTGTTCATAGTAGAATACTCGACAGTAACACAAACGCATTTTATGTTCTTTTCTCCCCTCACAGTTTAAATCTTGCTGTCAATGGTCCTGAAAAATGTCCCGCGGTAAGCATGGTTCAAGATAGGGTCAATGTTCACCTACAGTCATCCCATGGTCTTCCCATGATTCTGAACAATGGCTCCAGTATGGCTAATAGCCCCACTGCCATACTTCGTCGAAGGTCGACCGTGATTTGATTTAAATATTTAACTTTGGACAAATTTTTGGAGATGGACACAATCTAAAAAGCTTTGCTCACTTTCCAGAAAGTAATAGTTTAGGAGAATTACAAAGAAATTACTTTCATTGTATTTCGTGACACCTTAGAATATCGAAACAATTTATGTTTATTTTCTGGATTTTTGACTAGTTTTATTGGATATTGCGAAATATTTGAAAAGCAACATCATACGTTAAGTTATTCCAAAGAATTTTAGAAAAAAATGCTTGGACAAGTGTGGACGAAAATTGCAAGACCCATGTTCAGAAATTGATGTTTCCTCATCTGAAACTTGAAACATTTTTCACCAATTAATTTATTTTTAATATAATGCGAAATTAGCTTTTATTTGGCGTGGGTGCAACTTAAAGAAATGTAACACTACAGTGGGACAAGCGTGTACGAAAGTATGCTTTACTATGCAAAAAGATTATTCAAACTATTTTTTGAGAGAATGATGAATTACGTAAAGCTTCGAACTCTTTCAAGAATTTACCTATTTATTTACCAATCCTCCTAAATTTTTTTAAGAAATTGAGAAAATTGGCTTCATCTTCAAAAATTTGTATATTATATTATGTACTTTGGGGGAGAAGAGGGACTTTTTTGACGAGTTCATGTTTTCAGTACGCATTTCTACGAGAACATATGGTAATTTATCATAAACTAACCAAAACTGAATTTTAAACATTTTTATGAATTCTCGGAAATTTATGAAATGTTTGGTGATTTCTGGTAATATTTTAGGCAATTAATGGTAAATTAGCATAAAATTCCTAAAATTCAATTCGAAAATGTCTATAAATTTCTGGGCAATTTATGACATTTTTGGTAATTTTTGGTGTTATTACAGGTAATCTATTGTAACTGACCATACGTTTTCCGAAATTAAATAAAAAAATTTCCATAAATTTCCTGATATTTATTGAAATTTTCGGTCATTCATGGTGATTCTACAGTTAAATATGGAATTATAGGTCACATGGTAATTTAGGATAAATGATTTAAATCCTATTGAATAGTTTCTATAAACTTCCGGAAATTTTGAGAAATTTCAAGAAATTGAGGTAATTAACGGTAATTTGATCAATTACATATGGTAACTTTCCATACATTACCGCAAAATTCTATTACCTGCAACCAAAATTTCCATAATTTTTTTACTTCGAGTGAGTTGCTCATCGTAAATTGCGAGCTCATAGATGTATGATTTTCATTATTTACATCTGACGTTCCCTTTTTATTTCCTAGGGAATAAAGTTAGAGCTCTATTCCTGCTTCATAGGCGTCGAAAAAGGCTAAAATCATGCATGTGTCATTAAACAATATATATTTCTTTAACCAGTAACTTGAAAAATCAAGCAAAGTTGTGTTTATTGTTTGTACTGTAAATATGACAATAATTTCACAGGACATTTTTTCATGAACAAAAATTTACTTTGACATTGTAAAAGATACCGTAACATATAGCATCGCTTTCTTGGAAGTTGGGGTACGAAGCGTAACCTGTTCTAAATCGTTTTTACCGTTTTGCAGACATGACAAAAATTTGTATTCGTAAATTAACTGCGAAAATTGCAAAAACGGCAGAATATACGACTTTTTTGCGTTGACTGAGGAAAAATTATGGGCGCTTTAGGAATTGAGCCATTCCATTATAACTTCATCTACAACTTGTGATGTGCTAACATACAATTGTATAGATACTTAGAAAAAATATGCAATCCTGTATATCAGTTTCAGAGTTCAGTTTGCAGTCCAGGCGTTTGTCTGACGATGGCCCTAATTCTGGTTTTAATCGCTCCGGACCTTATTCTTCTTCTTCGCGTAGCAGACCTTGTGTAGACACAACTCATTCTCTTACCACTCCTCATTATTCTGCCAGGTCTCCATCACCTGCCGAATCACCTCTTCGTGACAGGTCGAGGTCTCCTACGCTCAGGCAAACTTTTCCCAGCGTACTTGGATTTAGTTTTGAAGATCTTGCATTTATTCGACTAATTCCCCACAATAATCCGAATCGAATATTTGAACTCCGAACATACGTTTTTCCTCCAGATAAACCAATTGAATTGAGAGAAAGAGCTGGTTCCATTAATCCCATTTCAACTAAACAACAAATTGTATTATCAAAATCCAATGGCGACGTCTGTGCAATATTGGAAAGATCATCAACAACCAGACGCATTAACCTTCGAGCAATATATACATCTGTTTTGGGACTGTCAGCACGGGCGAAAATAAATATGAATAGCGGCGCGGTTGAGGAATTAACACCAGAAGAAATCGCGGAATGCCCAGTAACCACAAACGGACAAATCACTAAGAATTATGGAGTATTACGTAAGCTAAACTTCTTTCTGTTGAAAAGTGTTAGTATACGTTTAATTTCATACGTGTAAATTATTGACCATTCAAGTGTTCAGTTTTCTGAACACTCAGAAAACTGAAAAAATGATGTTGGATGTGCGTATGGCTCACAGTAGGTATGTAGAAAATTTGGGAACAAAGAAGAAGAAAAATTAAAATGAAAAACAAAATGGAGAATAAAGAAAAAAATTAATCAGGAAATTAAAAAAAAATTCTAAATTGCGCAAACATTTTTGTTATTGCTAATTTTTTAATATTATTCCGTAGCAAAAATTGTACATAGAAAAAATTTGCCACAATTTTTGAAGCAATAGGGAAAGTTTTTAGAATTTTTAATTCAAAAAAGGAAACAGAAGATATTAACCGATTTCAAACATTTTTCTTTTACTTCTTGCCGGTGTCTACCCACAAATTTTGTTTGTTTAGCTCAAGCGATTCGAATAATTTGATCATTTTTACTCTGCCCTATTATATAACAAGCTTAACTAAAAATGATCAAATTAGTCGAATCGTTTGAGCTAAGCAAAGAAAATTTGTGGGTTGACATCTGAAAAAAGTAAAACAAAAATGTTTGAAATCGGTTAATATCTTCTGTTCCTTTTTTTAAATTGAAAATTCTAAAAAATTTCCCTATTGCTTCAAAAATTATGGCGAATTTTTTCCATGTACAGTTTTTGCTACTGAATAATAATAAAAAATTATTTCTAAAAAAATTTTTTTTGCGCAATTTAGAATTTTCTGAAAATTGCAAAAAACATGTGTTTTTATTTATACATTATATAGGCACAGCTCATTTATGCATACATTTTGAAAAAAGTTGAATATATCGAACCTGCATTGACGACTGGCTAAAATTAAGCTTTTAGACGCCAAAAATCATCGTGTTATTACGGCAGAACGATATTTTTTCAGGAACTCGATGATGGACTCATTTCATGTACAAATTCCACCCCTCTCTATATTGGGATGGGGGTTAATGCGTAGAGAGATACTTGTTGATGGTATCTAGTTTTTTTAGCGAAAAGGTTTCCACTCCGCCCTAATATATAAGTTTGTAAAACTTTAATCATTTTTTTTATAAAAGTCAGCATTAATTGTGACAGTGTTTATACCCGGATGATTATCACTTAAAATGTTGAATAGTCACGGGAAATCTAAAAAAATTTGACGGGAAATGACGGAAAAATGACAGGAATTTTGTTTCACGTCAAAAGTAAACATCCTGTATTTCTAAAGTTTGATTTTCAAGCAAAACAATTTTCGGTTACATTTGGACATAATGAAATTAAATCTGCAAAAATAAAAATTTTCATAAGAAAATTCAGCAGAAATAATTGATAGGGTCCGGATTATTAATTGTTTGACCAGTCTCGAGATTGTACGGAGGAGATGAAGGGTACTCCCAAAATAGTTTCTATAACGGGATTGCAATGTACAATTTTTTGTTGACATTGCTAAAATTTTTGTTTTGTTTCAAATCTATTCAATTACATTATATATCACGAATTTCATATCACTTGATATTATGCCATTTTCAAAAAACACAATTTACCAATTTAAAAGTGCAGTTTGGACGTCTTATGATGTAATGTTTGTCGATTTTTACAACTCAATTTTATCATATTGTCGCTAATTACTAATTTTTAATACTTCAAAAATGATGGCACTCAATGTAATCTATTTGATGAAATAGTTTTAATTAATACATGGCTATAAAGTACAGAAAAATACAAATTCAGTACAAATTGGTTTCAAAGAAAACTCTTACATACCTATCTAGAGTTTTCAAGTTTTTAATTTGTTTCTTTATAAGAGTTGTAACAAACTAAAAAGTTATTTGAGGTGTGCATGTAAAATTAGCGTAATAACCTATGAATGTTCTCTGCTACTTCCCTCCTTACCTTCCAATTGAAAGTAAAGATTTTTAAAGTGGTGGGGAAACTTACCTACCACGAATCCTAATTCCAGTCTTTCACGATAGGTGGGAGGGTACTGTAGGTAATTTCGTTTCATGATAAAACTTATTTTTGCACATTTTCTAACATTATTGCTGATAGAGAAAATTTTAGTTATAAATGATATCTTAAAATTGGGGGACATTAAAAGAAAATATTCCATACTCAGATTTTTACAGATTTTTACATATTCAGAAAAAAAATGCTGAGATTAAAGAGTTTTTGAAAGTATCAAGAAAATAGTCAAATTTTCTCAGGTGTTAGTCGTGTCGAAAATCAATTCGCCGCAAAAACAAAATTTTCTAAAATTTTAGAATAACAATTCGGTTCTCCAATTACAATCTCATTTACAACTGGTGATGTACAAGAATCTGATTTTAAACTTAAAACAGAAATTTAGTCCTGTATTTTTTGTTCCAGAATTTAGAAATCAGTCTGAGGGTATGTTTGATGGTGGCCCTGACACTGGTTCTCATCGCCGCGGACTATCCAGAGACGACTCACTCTCTTGCCAACCCTCATTATTCTGCCAGTTCTTCAACGCCTGCCGAAGCACCTCTTCGTGACAGGTCCAGTTCTCCTAATCTCAGGGACACTTTTAAACGCATACTTGGATATAGATTCGATGAACTTCTCTTTATTCGACTTTCACCCCGGACCAATCCAAATCGGATATTCAAACTCCTCCGCTACGTTTTTCCTTCCGATAAACCGATTCGATTGAGAACACGAACTCATGCCCTCATTCCCATGCCAACCAAAGAACAAATTGTAATATCGTCACCCAATGGCGACGTATAGGCAATATTGGAAAAAACATCATACAAAAAAAAAACGTTTTACGTGCAATATTTTAGTTTTAAAAATAACTACTTGCGCTTCGCGTAAGTCTACAATCATTATTAATAGAAAATTTACAATTTAAATGTAAAATTAAAAAAAAGCATAATTTTCAAGTTTTCAAAGCTAGAATTGGTATGCAAAGATGAAACCCTCCGTACCAGACTTTAATCCGGGCGATTTAAGGAAAGCAAACGTTAGCTCACAAGACATTGACTGATCCTTCACATTTCTGTGAAGATACCGTGCATCCTCTTATCGAGAAGCTGTTCACGAAAGTTTTTCTCTTGCGCTTTCTTAATCCGGGCTTTCAGGAGGAAGTACTCGAGATAGATAAGATTTGATGCATTTTGCTCACACCTAATACTGAAGTCAAGTCCGAGTGTTTTAACAGCCTGCTCCGCTGCTTTGTATAGAAACGCTCCTTTGCCCACTTCTTCGTGATTCCTGACCATTTTAAGAAGAGGATCTCTTCCATTTGCAACTCTGTGTGCTGTACCCAGAATAATCCTGTTGTGAAGACATTCAAGACTCAATATTCCGTGACCCACTTGGTGACGTGAGAAGTACAGTCGCGGAACGGAAGACTTAAGATGCATGCTTTTGTTCATGTGCATAACCTTTCTTGTCCTGATATCAAGGGATCTGAGCTCGTTCTTAGTCCATGTAACTACTCCAAATGAATAGAGTAGTACCGAGACGGCAAGCATGTTCGTTGCAGATATTTTGTTCTTCGCCGACAGTTCGGAAGACCAAATCTGTCGGATGAGACGTTTGTATCTGCTTCGGAGAGTATCCTTTATAGATGTCATATCCTGAATGCGGCTCTATGACACGCCCAGGTATGTATAAACCTCTCCAGCGCAAAGGTGTCGTATGGCGCTTCTACCAACGAGCTCCGGATCTTCAGGGATGCCATTTAGTTTTCCTCGCTTCAAATAAACCTTGGCGCACTTGTCTAACCCAAATTCCATTCCAATTTCCTTAGTATATCGTTCAACAATCCCCAGAGCTAGATGCAGTTGCTCTCTGTTTTTAGCATAGATCTTAAGATCGTCCATGTAAAATACATGAGTGACCTTGTACTTTCGATCTGCAGGTTTGCCGCACAAGTACACGTCGGAATGGCGCAGAGCTAGAGATAGTGGCAATAATGTAAGGCAAAAGAGGAGTAGGCTTATTGTGTCGCCCTGAAAGACACCTCTCTGAAACGTGACCTTGTTAGTTGTCACACGATTTTTTCCAGATGAGACAGTAAATCTGGTTTTCCAAAGCGGCATGAATCTCTCTGTGCACCCAAATATTTGCGGATGAACCTTTAAGATTTCCAAAAGACAGATGATAAGTCTATGGGAGGTCGAATCGAAAGCTTTCCGATAATCAATCAAGGCCATCGATAGGTCACGCTGGTAGAATGCCGCATCTTTGCAGACACATCTATCGATGAGCAGGTTCTCCCGACATCCGGCTGCGCCTTTTTTTGAGCCTCGTTGTTCTTCCGACTTCAAATATGAGGTGAAAATACGGGCCAAATTCTGATGGGTTGAATAAAATTTCTTCCATCAGAAGGTTTTGATACAATCTGCTCCCGGTGCAGAATAGTTCTTCAGCCCTCTTAATACTTTTTTCACCTTTTCGGTAGTAATAGGTGGGCATTCTTTATCAGGTCTTATGAGGGCAACACATAAGTCCTTGAAGCTATTTATATTTTCTGAGTCTTCGTCCAGTTTATACGGAACTTCGTAGACTTCTCCCCAAAATACTTCGAACTCCTCTGGTTCGGGTGGGTGTTCGACAGTAACTGGAGGGTCTTGGAAGAGTCGAGATGGGTCAGAGAGAAACTGTTGATTTTCTCGGACCCATCTCTCCCTCCGCTCTAGACTTCTCTTAGCGTCAAATAGTATCCGTATTTTCTCAATAATATGCTGCCTGATGGTCAGCAGGTTTGACTTGTTAAGTGTGTGATAACGGGTCCGAAGTTCTTGCGCGAACTATCGAACTTTGGCGGTAAAATTCCTGCCAGATGGGAGGTAGTCAATCACAACTGAATGCGGGACGCGTACTGTCTTGCCCAGCCTATCTTTATGGCAAGTTGATGCACTCGTCTTTTGGTCTTATGATCAACCATTGGTTTTGTTTTACGGTTTCGCAGTCTTTGCTGCGAAAAGTGCGATAGCCCCGGGTGTTTCTAGCACCACAGAGCATGCTGCCGTGCCATGTAACCCCGTTCAGGGGCCACACTCGCATCGTAGCACTCTAGCAAGTCGTGATTCAGACGCTCCGTCTACTCAAAGGTCGCGAGGTCCCTCGGATCTATCGCATTGAATCCATTTTCATTGGCTCCCCCAACTCTAGATTGGTCGTTATTGTTGGCAGACCCATTGTCGGGAGCCCTGCGCGTTCTGTTGTTTCGAACCGTACTTACTACAACTATGTTTGGTTTTGCCATTGTTGTTCCCACGAGAAGCTAGGGAAAGGGGTTCGTCCATCCTTGTAGAGCCCCGCATGCAAGGATAAGGCTGCGTACTCTGAGAGGTCGCCCGGTATCCCAGAGTCACCGTTCTAGACACCTCACCCAGATGCCATTCAGCTTTCGGCATGGTTTTCACACTTCCGCTTGGGAGTTAATTCCTTCGGTACCACCCCTGGACAATTGTCCGCGATTGCCTATTTATTTTTGTAACCATATTCAGCAGAAACCCTTGGTACAGGGACCCTCTATCCGCAACTCGAGGATGCGTTCGGTGGCTTTGTCATAGGCCCTTCGGTTTGATTCTAGAGGAATCAGAACCGATCCGATATATATATATATATATATATATTCCTATGCATTTTGACACACTGTATCTGAATCCGCCATGAGAATTAACCCATCGGTTCTCTTTTTTTGCCCTAGGGAACAATAAAATCTCGACTACAAAAAATTATAAACAACATTTTTAAGAACTTTCGAAAGCTAGGATGTTTAATAAATTTAAGTGGATGCTAAAAAGAGAAACGAATATAAGAGGGAAAAAACGTTAGCGAAATACTTTGCATAGATCCTTTGAAGAAAAAAGAACTCGATATAGTAGGAAGAAAATAGATTAAAGACAATTTTTCAGGTAAGTTGATGTTAATTTCTATTCAGAGTTCATCAGGACAAAAGGAAAAAATATAAATTGTGACCCGGAGTTCGAAAATTTCGTCAAACAAACCATTTAAATGTTTTATTTTTTAATTACAGGTTTTCTTTACCAATTATGAAATTAGTAGAAATAGGTTTTAGTAAAATTCAATTGTCTTGAGTTTGATCATACATTTTAATATAATGCGTTTTCCGAAACCTTAAACTTGGACTAGGATACCCCGAGAACGTATGGGTATGCGGTGAGGTTCCAGCTTCAACGCATAAAAAATGTCATTTTCAGGGATTGGAGGTTCTGCTTGAGATTATATTTAACGGTTCGCAAGTTATGAATAGATTTTAACCTGATAAACTTGTAAAATAGTTTTATTAGCCTCAGTGACCCCAAGTATGCATCAACATGATCTGATTCGATTTTGCACAAGCAAAACATGTCAATTTAACGACTTCTTTTTCAATTCCTCTTCCTCCTTACTTCTCTTCTTCTCCATCATACTTAACATCCCCTTCACTCATGCTACTGCCCTTTGTCCCATCTTTCATGCAACAATATAATTCGCTCCAGTTTTACTGAATTAAACAGAATATTTTTCATCAGAAAACCTTATTTTGATTTCATTCAGAATTGAACCTGAATAATCGTTAATTTATCCTGAATTTTTCTAACTTCTCTTGAATTTTTTAAATTTACTCTAAATTTTGTTTAAATCACTAAAGATGAAAGCATCTACAACAGTAATTTGGTGATTGCGAATTCTCTTTTGTTAAAGCTCCTTCGGTCTTACCGAACACATTCTGATCACGTATATCGTACTTCGCACTCGAAATTTTTTATTTTTGAAGATAGTGGTCTAAAAAAATATTGAAAATGCGCTCAGTTTTTGACTTTTTACACACAGACATACCTACAGACAGGCAGATTGACAGAAGCATTTGTAAAAACGTGTTTTTCGGATTCAGGGGGTCCCAAAACGTGGAGGTTTGACAAAAACTATATTTTTTTTGGGTGCACAATGTTTGTCTTATCATTTTTTTCCTATCTTGCAAAATTTGATCGCAAAATGCAATTATTGATTTTTGACTATTTTTTGTGCAGTTAAAATTTGAATGTTCCATTTTCCGAACAAATAAAGAAATTTCTTATAATAATCTTGTAGGACTATCGAAAATTAGAATTTTCCTTTTAAAGTACTATGAACGAGTGTACAGAGAATTTTTGAATCATGGAAAAATGTGGCCTAAACAATTTTCAAAACGCGCTCACTTTTAGAATTTTTACTTAAAATCGCTGACTAACGAACTTGGCACTTAGCTTAGGCCACTAAAAGAATATATCAAAGGCCAATCTAATAGATTAATTTGTTCAAAAGTCATCGTGCTCAAAGTCAGCCATGAAGACACACAGACACATTCGTAAAAACCTATTTTTCGGACTCAGAGGGTCTCAAAACTTAGATCTTTTGACAAAAACTGGAGGGGGGGGGGGGGTCAAATTTCACACAAATCTAATATTCCTCTCTGATGCGAATGAAAAAAAAAATATATTTTCGAAATAAAGATGCTTATCGGTGTACATCTTTCTAACATTATATTATACGTAATAAGTAAATTGGTTATTTCACTGACATGTAGATTGAGGATTGGTAAGTGACGTGTCACTCGATCAGGGTGGGCAAGTGACGTGTTGCTCTATCGACATGTAGTACTGCAGTTGGACTCCAAAGCTGTTTTGGGTTCGAAAATAAGAGGAACCTCTCTTTCTATCTCTACAAATTCGAAAGAAAAGGCTGTATGATTTTCAACTTTGGACACAGTATCGGAGTGCCACTGCTGGGCCGCTAGTTACGCCCTAAATGTTTATATTATACTTTCAGTACTTTCAACTTAAAAGGATCGACAATTTTGGAAGCCTTTCCTGAAGCAATTTAATGGGTGCACTCACCGTGGCGGTTTGCCCTTTCCTTGGTGCATAACATGCACCAAACAATTCATAATTTGAGGAGAAAAGTTGTTTTTCGTACTACATACCAGGTGTATACATATGAAACCGGTATTTTTTCAAGAAAAAAACACATTTATTTCAAGAGAATGATAACAAATATTTTATTCAAAGTATGCGCC
>NC_046658.1:137874037-137879292 GCF_010883055.1 Belonocnema kinseyi | reverse complement strand
TACGCCAATTAGCACAAATGGTAAGTTCCGACAGTGCCTACAAGTGTGCCTACTGGCCGCTAAATGGCAATACCGGTTTCATATGTATACACCTGGTAGACTAAAAATAAAACCTGAGAAAGTGTCTTCAGATGCTTACAAAAAGCCTTGGCATGGATTGATCTACTAAATATCTAAAAGGATGAATTGTTGACCGTATTATTTTTACCACTTAATGCGGTTTGGTTATAGAGCTCGTTCTGGAAAACGTTCATGTTTTTTTTTCGTATTTGAAAATTAATTGTATTTTTCGCCTGAAACTGGCAACACTCGGACTACTATAGACGGTAGGCTGCCGGCGTTGTTACTTTGAGGGACAAAACATTACGACATTTCTTCCATGAAATATGAATTTTCAAGGATTTTCAAGAATTTTCAAGAATTTTAAAGAATTATTATTGCATTGACTATAAAAGCAAAATAAAAATTATTGAAAACAAAGTCTGTTTCATAATTATACAAATTTAGGAACATTCCCACCTGCCTTAGTGCTTCTTATTTATTATCCTGCATTTTTATCTCAATGTATTGCTTAGTGTCACATGGCTTTTTAACAAAAAAGTTTACTTTTTTAACAAAAAAGTTCAGCTCTCATTAAGGAAGATGACGTTTTTATACCTAAAAATGAATTTTGAGTGCAGAGATCGGTCTTTATAATGCTCGGTCTTTATATTTTCACACATTCTGGCCAAACCTTTTAAAATTAAGACTAAAAACATCCAACACTATAATTTTGTGATTGTGAATTCTCTTTTGTTAAAAAAGCTTAGCTCGAGAATCTAACCACACCTACAGCGCGCTACTGATGCGTTCTATGGAAAAGTGATTCATAACAAATTTGTAGATCTTTCCAGGGCCCGCAATTTTAGCTTATTAATTTTTTTTCGTATCTTGCATAGTTTGACAATAAAAAATTGAATTTTGGGTTCTTTTATTATTTTTAGTATGACCCAATTTGGAAATTTCAACTTTTCGACCGAATTAAAAAAGTTGTTATGATAAGCAGGTAGATTTGATAATAATCAAATCAATCCTTTTTTCGACCGTCTACGTAAATAAAAGTAAGATTTGTTTTTGTAGGTCTTACGGTCCTCATTACTTAAAATAATAAAACAAAATGCTTGGAAATTTCGTTTATTAAAATTCTGTCTTTCTGACGTTTCGGCTACTACTGCTTGCCCTTTTTGAAGAATCTAAATAAATAGTATATAAATAACGATCTTTTCTTACAAATAATTACAAGCAGATTTATTTATTTTAAGTAAAAAAATATTATATAAAGTTCTCTACAGGTATCTATTAGAGCTCAAGTTCCAAATGACACCAACTTTCATTTGAGCCGCAACATGAGTGAACCCCTAGTTTTTCTGTGTCCGTTTCACCAATATAAACTTTTTCACAATAATTACATTTAATGAGATATACCATTCAAGACCAATTTTCGTTACTATCGATATCTTTTGGATTGAGTAACAATTTTTTGAGAGAGTTTTGATTACTTAAATAAACATCTCTGTTCATTTTATTTTGAAAATGCTCTAACACTGATGATTTTCTTTTTACAGAAAAAAGTCATAAGCATAAATTGTTTACATTTTCCGAGTACTATGAATAAGCATACATAGAATTTTGTAAAAATGTGGTTTCTAGAATTTTGAAAATGAGTTCAATTAACTTAAGTAAAAAAGACTTTTTCTTCATTTTCATGAAGTTCGTACATTGTAGGTTTAAAAGATTCAATGTAGGGTCAGTATTGTTGGGGAGGTTAAACAGCTTCAAAGTAGAGTCTTGAGTTATAAAAGTATAGGCTCTGAAGATTCAAAGTAGCTTCAGAGAGGTGTGACAGCTTCAAAGAAGGCTCCAATGTTTCATTCTCTAGGAGTTAAAAGTTTAAAGCAGGGGCTATAAGTTTAAATAGCGTTAAAATAGGTTGTAATACGAAGATGCAATTTCAAAGTAGGGTCTAAGTTTCGGCGCGGGTAAACTATTTGATTTACTGCCTATTTTAAAAACAGCAAAAATAGTGCCCCACAACATATTGCTACAGGAAATTTGTTTGCATTGAAGAACCTGTTACTTGAGTCATGGCCAATAAATATTTGCATCTGATTCAAAAAAATTTTCATTTAATCTCGTGAAATCACTTAGAAGCTGAATAAATATTTTCAAATGTTCTTTAATCGCAAGGAAATACTTTGAAATTGCTTTGAAATATTGGAATTGTAAGAAATTCTTTCAGTTGCTAGGAATTCCTAAGAAATATATTGAAATATGGTCTCCATAATTCTTTTAATTTCCAAAAATTTAAAGATTCAACATGAGATATTACGTAAAAGGTGATATCAGTTTGAAAGGAGTACGTAGTAACCAAATTATTTCCATTTAAACTGACTCTTATCAAATGTAAATATCTCAGAAGGACAAAGTTTAGACCTCAAAAATACATTTACCTTGAATTAAAGGCACCATTTCATCGAAATAATTCTTTTACTAACCGAATATATCTTCAAAAAGAAGAAAATAATGTTAAATAGGTGAAAATTTCTATTCAAATGGCTCTCACTTTTTACGTTTACACTCCCCAAAAATCAGTTCAAGGCTATTTGAAGGCAACCCCCGACTCTGGATTAAAAGGCGAGAGTGTGGTGTATTCTATAAAAGGATTAAATTCGTATCTAAAACTCTTTGAATTTAAACTGATTTTTATCAAATTTAAATATATTAGAAGGACAAAATAAACGCCTTTGATATAAAAGATAACGATTACAATATAGATTGTACGAGTGAATGAAGCAGTAGAATATTCATTAGTTAAATTTGTTACATTACATTGTTTCATTGAAAAGATGAGGACTGTTTTAAGTCTGCTATTATGCTTGGCCGTTATCCTGAATTCTATTGTTGAATATTATAATATCATGTATTTATCATTTACGGAAATATCCTTTTAAGCTTTACACAAATTAACAATGCACTTATACCTCAATTTGAGTCCACTGTTTGGCAAGGGTCGCTCGAAAGGGGGGGGGGCGGTATGAGAGCACACAGAATCCTGATATGAGTTTAATTCTGATAATTATATAAGAAAAAATATAAACTTTTATTCATAATAGTTTAAAAAAATATATGAATTTTAATTTTGAACGTATATCCAAAGATACGAAAAGCTCGGCAAACAGGAATTCCACGGATACACGCATAAAAGACGCTCGCACCGCTGCACAGTGGTCTTCTTTATAAACGAGTTTTTTTGATAGCTGAATTGATTTTTTGAACAAAAGTGAGTCACAATTGTCTTTAAAGCTATTTATATACTTTAAGCTTTATCAAACATGAACAATATATATTGTTTATTAAAATTTAGTTAAACAAGTCTCCTAATCGGCCGTTTACTCGTAGAAAAATTTTTTTTTTTCTTCAATAATTATTAGGGTGACATTTATTGCGGTGACTAACCAACGAAATTAAATAAAGAATCATTTATATGGTTGTTATAAACAATTTTTTTAACAAAACTATGATTTATTTTTTTTACATGTAAAAAGGACGGTTTTCCACTGAAATTATCCGACAATAAACTAACAGTGATTCCAAAATTGGATATGGGACATTAAATAATAATTTGTGTAATAACCGCTTTTTATCGATCCAACTCACGATGAAAACACACAAACCATTTTACCATTTAATTAAATAGTCCCTGAAAGTGAAAACTTTTTTCAAATACACTTATACAGACAAAATTATTTTTTACAAAGATATTCGTGAAATAGAGAAAAAATAAAACGATTACTATGCATTTTGTCCATTGTTTTCCACTTAGCATTGAACGAAGTGAAGTTAGCTGGTATTTAAAGTAAAAATATCTAATGGTACATGATCACGTTCAGTCTAATATTGCAAAGCGAATAATTGTTTTGACAGGTGCTCAAGTGGGTCACGGCGCTGTTTAGTACTCCACGACTCTCCACATCAGCTAGAATTTAGTATCAAAATGATACATTCCAATAGATGTCCAGTGTGACGCCACTATTTTTTTCTAATAGAATTTTGGGGTTCTCCTAGTCGCGCACAACCTGCCCTTTACTAAATAATTACTTTTCGAAAAATCCTCTTTAAGCCGGGCGCCAGTACTTTCTCGGGACAGATTCAATAAAAATTCTTTACACGTCAAAAAAACAAGATAATTCAAAGGCACAAAATAACTCAAAAGGCAAAACTGGCCCTTCCCAGGTCAGGAATATGGAATTCTTAATTTTAAACCCAAATTTATAGTCGATAAGAGAGGTAAGAGTGATGTGAATAAAAACCAAATATGAAACAAAAATAAAGTAGAATAAAATAATCGGACAGTTACTATAGCTCGAACTAAATGGTTAGTTTAGTCTATAAACAAGATTAGGTAATGGTAGAGGGGCCAGGTTTCAATGAACTAGTAAAATTTGATTTCAAAATGATAATTAAAATTGATTTATTATTATTATTTCCCAAGGAATTAGGAGTACATTTCTAATAATATGAACCGTGGCTTCAATAAAGATTCTAACTTACTACAGTCTCTATAATCTTTAGATTACGCAAATTTGCGAAACAAAAAAAACAATTTAATAAATGAAACGAAGTCATTTTTGAGTTTAACTCGTCCATAGGGGAAAGGGGAAATGATATCTGCTAAAAAAAATTTATGGGAATGTATTGGGAAAATGAGAGCACTTAAAAATATTCTAAGATATAAAATAAAGTTATTTTAGAGTCTAAATTGTCTTTAAGGGAAAGGGGAATGATCTCAGCTAAAACAATTTTACAGGAATATATTGGGAAACTGAGATAACATTGTTGCGGTTTAATTTAGATAAAGTGGTAAGGCACATGATTTCGGACTCGGTACTTCGTTAAAAATATTTCACAGACTCATAATATTAGTAATACAAATAACAATCATATAATAGTTGGTATGATTTTGCCAAAGAGTAGAATTATTTTTAAAACAACAAACAATATAATCAATATATTAGGACTTAATTCCGTGGTCAAACCATAAAGAAAAGGATGAAGATCCTACGAGGGTAGTTCAATAAGTCCTTAGAATGACCAACAGATGACGCGCGAATCGTTCCAAATCATCTGTTTTCAGTCAGCACCACTCCCGACTAGATATATGGTGCAGTCACAGTCCACATCTTCTGAGTTTACGTGTTTTTATTACCAATTGAAAA
>NC_046658.1:137859083-137873937 GCF_010883055.1 Belonocnema kinseyi | reverse complement strand
TCCAGACAACGAAGACGTCATTGCCTCTGTAAGTGCGTATTTTGAGGAACTTCCGAAAACGCACTTTTCTGAAGGATTAAAAAAACTTGAAAAGCGATTGACAAAGTGTATGGAGCTCCAAGGAGATTATGTTGAAAAATAAAAAAAAATTTACCCAAAAAAAATTGTTTTTATACTTTATTCTAAGGACTTATTGAACTACCCTCGTACCTTAGTATAAATTAATCAGCGGATCGTCGGGGAGCACGTAGTTCGCACCTTGAGTTCACAAACTAGACTGATTTCGAAATCTACGTATGCTAACGTGATTTTTCTATAGACAAATGCCTGATTAATGTATTTGTTTATCTAATTTGTTTACAGAAATAATAACATTTATCAACTTATTATGAATGTTGTCTATTTTTATACACTATATATATTAATGGATTGTTATTTGTAGTATACTTGTTCGACGATGATACCAAAAATGTTTTTTGCCATAAAAGTAAGACGAAGGCCTATATATCGACTTAGTTTTGAGACGCGGCCAGGCATCGATGTCGTGGAGACGAACTCAAGACATAACCAAGTTGAACTCAAGTCGAAGCATTTTTACTCGGGTGTCAAGCACAATGAACGTCAAATAGATAAAACAGCCATTTTTTCGTCATGTTTGTTTGTTTATTAATAAAAAATTAAATACCTAATTGAAAAATCAGGCTCGACAACTCTACGTTATTTTCAACCAAAAATGTCATTTTTTTCCCACTGTGGGCTAGGAATGTGAAAATGAGATCATATGAACTCCCACCTAACACAACACTGCCGAAGGTTGTTTGAACTTCTCAGTATAAAACACTAATCAGTTATGACACTTGGTTGAAATTAACCCCCCCCCCCCAACCCTTGTTAGTCAAAGTTTTGTGGGTCACTGAGGTAGGGATTTAATTTAGAATTTGAAACAACCGACCGTATGTGCTCAACAACTTTTTACAATACATCTTTCGAAGTTTCCACGAAAAGTGTATTATTTTATCGTTTCTTTCAAATTTAAATTTTTTGTAACCTTCAGCCCCAAGGTGGGGTAAAATTTTAAATGGGTGGGGCTAAATGTTAAAACGACTTTCTAGCCTACTAAAACTACTTTTTGAGTCGAGCTGCCTTCTGGTAATGCGGCAAGTCACCCCAGCATCCATAGCATTACCGGACGGGTTTGCCGACCCAGCGCAGCTTTGCGGACCGCCGTTCAAGAAATGTGCCTTAAATTTCACCCGTGGAAAAATAAAAACTGGCGGTGCAGCATTTTCGATGCAGCTTACAGCTAGCGCCATCGTGACAAGTGTTCCACGCTCACTCGATGTTATCCGGCCAACTTTTTTCTGCCCTTTGCGGCTTATAACTCGATCGGGAGTTTGGACTGTTGTGGTACTGGTTTCGTCAACATTCCATATTTGACCTGCTTCGAAATGATAGTGATCGTAAAGTGTCTTTAAATGATTATAAAACGTTGCCACGTTAGTTCTAGTAAACGCCATCGCGCGTTGGAAACTTGTAGCTTCGTGTTTTGTAATGATAAGCGTAGGATTGCGCTTCATAAAGCTGCGAAACCATTCTTTTCCAGCCATTTTCTTAGCTTGCCAAATAGGAACAGAAATTTTTAAGTTCTGGGCAAACTGAAAAGCCAGACGTCTCACATCTTTGGGAGGAAGTCCGAAATAAAGATCCGAACATTTCAGCAATTATCCATTGAACGCAATCTCCTGTTCATTGAGCACTGATGACTTCTTCACTTGTGATGCATATACCGCTTGAGCAAATTTATCAGCGTCTATTTGGTGCAGTTTTGCGCTTATAGTTACGGACCATTTTTCTGAAAAAGAAAAAAATTATTTTAGAATTATGACAGTGACGCTTGCTATTTTATTTTTGTTGTTAATTCCTAGAAATCACGAAATATCAATTGACAATTATAATATTTTATTAAACACAATTGACAATTGGATCAATCGATTGATCGCGTGCTCTGACAACATTGTCATTATAATCGATCGCACTCGGTAATACAATAGATCGGTCAACTAAAATTAAATACAGTCCTATGAACAATTATTCAAAATGGATGCTAAAGACTACAAGCAAAACACACAAACTGACCGAAATACACCAAAAACGCAGAAAAAAGGAAAGAAGAATATAACATTTTGCCTTATCAATTTTTTAACATATAGCCCCACGGTATGCTTTTGGCTTCGACAATAACCGCACATAAAATGACTACAAATATACAGAGAACAGTTTCAAATTCATGCTCAGCATACTGCATGCTATTTACACGTCAAAATTGAATTGAATGCCACATAACCACGGACGTTCCTGTCGGGTGTCGTGAGTCATCTGTAGTCCGCATTTTAGCCATACAACTGTTACCGCTCGGAAGATAATGCAGATTGAAGGTTTCGAAAATTTAACATTTAGCCCCACTCTCCCCTAATTATATTTGAGATTTTTTTACTGTGAAACATAAAGTCTAATCAAACTTCCGGCGGATTTGCAAATGATGTATTATATAAATTAAAGGAATATAGACCAAGCATTCAGGATTTTTAGAGTCAAAACTAAGACAACGGTACTAACGTGAAAGCTAAATATAAAGTATAAAGTATAAAGCACTGTACTGCGCACGTACGAAACTTGTTTTACTTGACGAGAGAAATAGGGTTGCAAAACTGTTCGTGGCAGGAGTTTGTAGGTTCACTCTACGTTTAGTTTATTCATTTTTTTCGGCGTCAACTAGAAGATGACAAAGTTGTTGTAAGTATCTTTCAAACGTTACAGTAAACCTGCTATCTGATACACGTTTATCACGTCAAACGGATATATTAAAATCATTTTTTTATGAAATGGGTAAAATTAATTGCGCGTTGATAGAAATAAATGAAAACTCCTGAAAACGTCTCTGCACGACAGCAGTCTTTAGAGTGAAGAAAATATGAAAATGTTTGTTGAAAAAAATGTCATGAATTGGTCCCTAAATATTGCAGAAATCATACATTCATATATTTATGCTCATGAGGATTCAGGTGAATTGTAATCTACTTATAGAAAAAACTTTGAGCAGAAAAGTGTTGTTCGAAAAGGTCGCTTACTTTTTCACACTAAATATGCTTTCTAATATAATAGTTATTTAAAATAATTAAAAATTACAAAATAACGAATGTTTAATTTTGGCCCCATGGTATCTCAATGCATTCTACTGTATGACAGAAAGAATTGTTTTTTAACTGGAATGACAAAATAGTTTAATTCTAAACTTATTTTTTGAATAATTGCAAGGATTCCAGATATAAAGCACAGCTGTCATTATGAAATATTTCAAATAAAGAAATTTAGTTTGTTAAATAATAAAATACATAGCTTTTTTTTTTACTTTTAAACGGCAGACCATACAACTTTTTTGCTATGACTGAGAAATATTACAGGCATTTTAGAAATTGAGCCCTTTCATTACAACCTCATCTACAACTCGGTATGTTACAAAATAAAATTGTGTAGATACTTAAAACAAAAATTCATTCCTGTATTTCTTGTTTCAGAATTAAGCTCGCAGTCCAAGCGTTTTTCTGATGATGGACCTAATCTTGGTTTGGATGGATCTATAGCTTCTTCTTCTCGTAGCAGACATTGTCCAGGCACGACGCATTCTCTTAACTCACCTCCGTATTCTGCCAGGTCTCCATCACCTGCGGAATCACTTCATCGTGACAGGTCGAGGTTTCCTATTCTTGGGCAAACTGTTCCCAGCGTTCTTGGGTTCAGTTTTGAAGAACTTGCATACCAATTGGATTGAAAACAAGATTTCGTGTTATTGAGCCCATGCCAACTAAAGAACAAATTGTATTGTCAACAGCCAATGGCGACGTCTACGCAGTATTAGCAAAACAATATACAGAAACACTTATCTTCGAGCAATATTTACAACTGTTTCTAGGCTAACAGCACGGGCAAAAATAAATATGAATAACGGCGCGGTTAAGGAATTAACTGCAGAAGAAATCGTGGAATGTCCAGTAAACTGCAACGGACAAATCACAAAGAATTAGGAAGAATTACGTGAGTATAACAAAATTTGTCGAATCATTAATAAATTTTAAAAAACTGCGTTATTCACATATTAATTTCGAGCTCCGTTTTTGTGCACCCACCTTTATGCCTGGATTTTTTAAAAATATTGTTAGAGAATAACTGTTTATATTGACAATTCAATTATACTATATTTCACAAATGTCATTTTAACTTTGGATTTTGAGTTTACTTGTTAAGTTTTTTAATTCCGAATCCATTTAGTTTACAATGCGTAATTTTAAAATATTATATTTTTAAAACTTTAAAGAATGTTTAAAACCAAAGTAACGTATTTGATGGCATAGTTTCAATTAATTAATGGCTATAAATTGCAGAAAGATATAAATTCAGTACAAACTGGTTTGTAAGAAAGCACTTACATGACTATTCAGATGATTATAGATGATTTGTAGATGGCGCCTCATGACGGCATAGTAAATCGCACATTCAAAACAGAGTATACCTCTTTTCCACTACTCTAAGTACTTTTTCTCACTTGCTAGAAGGCTTTTCCTTACTAGTTGAAAAACATGCTATTTTTAAATGCTCACTTTAACGATTGACAAATCACGGATTTTGTCCATGATAAAGTTTCTAACTTATCAAGACAAAAATTGCTCTTCCAAAGAATAGCGAAAACTCATTCAAATTTTCATGAATAATTTTTTATAGGACACGTTATTTTTTTTGGTAAAAAATAACATTCAAAAATATAAAAAAATGGTTTAAAAACGGCACATTGTAGAAACTAAAATGAACAGACTAAAGTTGTTCAGCCTAAAAGGATCTATAGATTTGTGTTCAATTATTTTTAGCTAGGACGAGTACATATTTTTTCAATCGTAAGAAATAAGATAAAACATTTAACAAATTTTTTGTGGGATAAACGACACAAAAGACGAATAAAATTAAAAGATAAAAGTTGTTTAACCAAAAAATATCTACAGGTTTGTTATAAGCTCTGGTTATGAAAATATTTTGAAAGTAAAAAGATTAACTTTTGGGAAAAAGCACACAGGATGTAATAACATTTTATGTAACGAAATTTTCATCTACATTACAGCTACATAAATATAAACAAATTAAAATTATGGAAAAGCTACTGCAGTTCCAGTAAAATGCTTATTAGTCATTCTTATTTTAATACAGTGCATATTTTTTAATGATAACCGCAAGACAATAAAAATACCTTCGTTTCAATACTGATGCATATTATGAATTGTAATATTATAAATTTAATAAAATGATATACTTCTCTAAGGGTGCTTAAAAGTGAAATTGAATGCGAAATAACAAATAAATATTAAGGTAATCATTAAAGAGGAGATTTGTACTTTCTTTTGCAATATCTGGATAAACAGCCCCAGACCGAGGTACAGAAATAAATATGTTTCAGGATTTAGAGACCAGGCGAGGAGTTTGCCTGGTGGTGACCCTAGTACTGGTTCTCATCGCTATGGACCTTCTTCATCTCTTACTGTCATACATTATCCAGACACGGCTCAATCTCTTGCCAGCTCTCAACATTCCGCCAGGTCTTCAACACCTGCCGAAACACCTCTTCGTGACAGATCCATTTCTCCTTCTCTCAGGAAAACTTTTCCACGCGTACTTGGATATAGATTGGATGAACTTCCTTTCATTCGACTTTCTCCCCGGACTAATCTGAATCGGATTTTCGAACTCCGAACATACGCTTTTCCTCCCAATAAACCAATTCGATTGAGAACAAGAACTTGTGTCCTCATTCCCATGCCAACCGACGAACAAATTGTGTTTGCGTCGCCCAATGGCGACGTCTGTGTAATTTTAAAAAAATCATCATGCAAACACACAGATATGCGTGCAATATTTACACCTATTTTTGGAATGGCAGAACGGGCGAAAATAAACATTATCACAGGCGCTGTTCAAGAAATGAGTGCAGAAGAAATCGCTGAATGTTCAGTATCACCAAGGGAACCAATCACAAGGACTTATAGAGTATTTCGTGTGTCAGAAAGATCTGGCGCTTTGAGCTAGGTTATTTGATAGGTTAGTTTGATTTTAACGTTTTTTTTGTTCAGTTCACTTATTATCGTTTTAAAAGCAATTCCAATTGCAAGGTGTAATTCGTCATTTAGTTGTAATAAAAAATATTCTCGCTAAGCGAAAATAGTCTAATTGCGCGCTGCGCGGGTAGCGCTTCTCGCTAAGTTTGAGCGCGCTAAGGGCGCGCAGGTACGCTCTCGCGCTCGTTTTTGTATGCTCATTGTGAGAACATTAAGAAGTGTATCAAGGGCTGACTTGATTGAACAAATCCTTCAAAAGTTAGCGTGGCTACAACATTCAGTAACCATACATACAGACAGACAGACACTGACAACATTTTATGATTTTTGGATTCTGTGAGTGCCGAAACGTAAAGATCCGTTATAAACCAAAGATCGGAAATTTGGAAAATTACATTACACTCTCATGATTAATTTTCTAGTTTTTAACGTTAGAATTTCTTAAAGTGATATAACTTTGAAAATTCACAAATCACGGATTGTAAAAATGCGACATTTTCAATATTAGGTTGAACTCTGTTATTTTAAATGTAAGCCTTAATTATGTTTCACCTCCTTGCGAATGTACCTATTCAGCTTATGTGAAATAAAGAAAAAATGTTAATGTTTATCATTATTTTATTTTAGTTACGAAGAGTTTTTTCGATAATCAAAGAATTTCCCCTTTTACCTATTTCTAAATATCTAAAAAGATATTTTTCGTGTAACTGCGTAATGGTTGTAGATAAGGATGGAAAGCGACAGAGGGCAATGCCGAGAAAAAGTGTCAATAGGTAGGTGGTCGAACTGGACTAGGAAGGAAGGAATTTGATTGACGAGAAGATGAAAAAACAGTTGAGGAAGCTAAGAATGACAGAGGCAGCAGGGATAGAAAATATGCATAAGGCTTTCTCAAACGTTAGCTTATTAATTGTTTCCGTGAACAGCGAATTTATAATTTGTTTGGGATATGAGATTATATGTTATGTTCCGCGGGGAAAGCCATATTTCTGTTCTATGGCCGCACACTAGGTATTTTTGATGTAATCTTTTACAATTAAAACAAAAACTACATATCCTCTTAAAAAGGAGTATTAACAAATTTGTATCTCCTTTTCGGGCAAACAACTTCTATCTACTTATTTTTCTCCTTTTTCTAAAAATTCTATTTTTTATTTTCATTCTTGTGTTTCAACGAACAAAATAAAAGGCGTCGAATCAAAAAGTAAATGGTAAAATTTCATTTTCGGAATATTACTTTATGCGTTTCAAAAATTTATTTTGAAACGTAACTAAAAATAGCATCGTTCACTTTTTTTAAGTAGAAATATGCTCCCGAAATATGAAAGTGCTTAATAAGGTTAAAGAGAGGTCTAATTGAAGCAAAATAATTATTTTTATGACATTTGCATTCTATGTTCAACTTGAAAACAAAAAAAATTCAACTAAGCAGTTTCACTTAAAACTTAATAGTAGCACCTAAAACTAAAAGGGTCGAACTTTCAACTAAAATTTTCACTTTTTAATCATATAGTGGAATTTGGAACGAAATAGATTAATTCAGAAACTGAAATAGTACAGTAGACTTTTACATTAAAGAAACTATTATCTAACAAAGTGCATAGTTGTATTTTCTTATTGGGGTCCATTATTTCAGTTTTTATTTAAGCAAAAAAGAAACAGGAGAAGTTTCTTGGAAATAGGTAAGAAAAGAAAAATTCTGTAAAAGAGAGAGAAAGAGAGAGAGCAAGGGGACCTGTGAAAGAGTTTAATGTCTGAATAAATTTAAAACTTTAATTTTTCTTCTGTAGTTACTGGAAGTAATTTTTAAACTTACCTTCATCCATGCATCCAGCGAACCACTTATGTATTTTTCAATTTAAAGGGGTCCCTGTCATCAGGGTTTGGTCTTTTTTGTACAACCTATAAAGAAAAATGTAAAGAATTCTATATGAAAAGTATAATCAATACTACTTTATCTATTTTCAATAAAATATAAATATAAAGTGCAATATAGACAAAATAATGGCTCATGAACGTTTATTCGAAAACATGATATACTTCTGAGATAAAATTGGATTTGACTTGAACCCATTACGTTCAAATTTCATTTATAATCAGTATTGGTGTAGAGGAGGTAGTTTGAAAATTTAATTTTTACTTGGAAGGTCTTTCATGCTCTACATGTAGTGCATAAAATGAACAACAAGAGGGGGGTTGCTTACTAATAGCCTTGGAATGAATTTGTTGGGATCGAAACGTAAACAGTGAGGGCCGCCTGGTATTTCTATAAGGGTTTAAATTATTTAGAATCTACGAATTTCGCTTTAAGCAAAATTGACCTCAATGTTTGCAGTATACTTACAATACTTTCAACTTAAAATGAAGGACAATTTTGGGTTGTTTATTTTAATATGACCATTTTTATAAACTTCGGGAAGAAATTTTTTTAGTTCTTTTTATTGAATCATGACTATGTATATCGAAATATTTACCCCAAGAATGGAAGACCCTAAAATTTGTACGAACGCAGTTTGATAAACTTGGTGAAAAGATGTTATAGAAATGGAAATGTTATTGATTACACTTTGTTTTCTCTATGTCATTCTCTGTGTCTAAAAAAACTAAACGAACTTATTTACCAACATAATATAAATATCTATAAAAAACCATATGTTAAATTATACTAATTTCAATGAGCTGAATTTTTTACACTTTATATAATTTTGCGTTCTTATCTGCTCCTTGTAACAAAAATTAATTTTTCCGTAAAAAACACAAGTTCACTATCCTTAAATATTATCCGACTTATTTCATCTTCCAAGTGATTATCACGTATCTCGTGCTTCGCACACGAATTTATATCTCAACTTGTAAATCATTCTCATAAATTTATATTATTACGATTAATAGCATGCATTGATATTAAAACAGACGTAGTTTTATTTTCTCTTTTCAAAAATAATCATTACTTCAGATAATTTGTTATGAAACATTTTACTGCAAATTCTGCCGGTTTTGCCAAAGTGAATTTTACTCATTTCATTGCTGAGAAGATCAACCAACCTTCAGCAGCGTTGTTTTAGATGGGAGTTCATATGGTGTCATTTTCATATTCCCGGCCTACAGTAGGAAAAATGGCATTTTGGTTCAAAATAACTTACAGCCATAAAAAATATTGAGCGATTTGAACAAAAAAATTTGAAAAAAAGCTGTACAGAATTCTAAGAGTGTTTTCGAGACTGATTTTTTAATTTTCCAATGTGATATATATTATTAAACAACAAAATTTTTGTTATAAACAAATTATTTGTTGAAAAAATGTTTTCTATGATTTTTCATAATCATAAGTTTTTTCTAGTTATATTGCAAGAAATTGTATGCTCGAATCTAGTAACCAGGCATTTTACGAAAGAAAAATTCATTTTTTTCAATGTAAATTTTTTAAAATTCGGAATTCTATGATATTTTCACAAAAATGCATAATTTGTTTATTAAACTTATTATCTTTACAAAAATTTTAATAAACAAATGCATTATTCGAGCACACACACGCATACACACAGAAACAGACTTAGCCATATACATTCGTAAAAACCTGTTTTTCGGATTCAGGAGGTCTCAAAACGTGGACATTTGACAAAAACGGGAGGGGGGGGTCAAATTTTACAAAAATCTAATGCCTTCTATTGATCAGAATGTAAAAATGAATTAATTGTTCATGAATAATGTTTTGGTAATTCTTTTTTTTTATTTGAATCGTGAAAAATAACATTCATAACATTTAAAAAAAGTAAATTTTTTGAAAACCCACACACGAGACGAACAAGAAAATTAAATAACATAAGTTTTGATGAGAATGTGCTGATTTTTTATTGTCCATATAGTTTTTCACGATTAAGACACAAAATACGCATGCTATCAAAAAGTGTTTACTACCGAATTTTTAGGTCTTTTTAAAATGCACAGCATTTTTGAAGTTCGTTATTTGGCCTAAAATCTTGATTTTCGTGTATTTTTGGAATGTTGTAAATGCTATACCTTTGGTAAATTTTGGTTTTATAGAAAAAAGTCATTGGGATAAATTATTTTCCAATTTGAATAATATAAATATTCGCACAGAAAATTTTTGAATTTTAAAAAAAAGGTATTGAATATTTTCAAAATACGATCACTTTTTGAATTTTTATCCAAAATGGCTGACTAACAAACTTGACCTTCATTTTAGGGCACTAAAAGAGTATACCAAAGGCCTACCTTTTTCCAACGCCTCTTAAGATTTTTCCTGAAGCTCCATTTTTAGTCTATATAGAACAAAGTACTTGTAGTACTTATCTCCTACAATTATGAAAAGGTTTGGTGTAAAATTTAACTATACACGGAGAAAAAGATGTCGCACATTTTCTAGCAAAATCTCTATATTGCCAGATAACGCAATATTATAACGTACAATCAGGTCCCTGTAGGTAAGACCTGCAACGGTTAATGATTAAACATGTTTTCACTGAGGTTAGGAAAATAGTTCTGAACTCGTCGATGCAAAATGTAACTGACAGATGGGAATCCCCATTTCTCTCAAATTTAATGAAGTTAAACGACACTGGATAGCGCTGGAGTCGTAATTGTTACTACACCTCGAATAAAAATGGAGCGATTATAAGATGAAAGATGATCCAGGCAAAGTTTAAAAATCGGAAATTATCTTCGATTTATGTAAAGTTTACCTAGCAAGGTTAATTTTTGTTACGGTGAATCTTTCACCTGGAATCGATGTAAACTTTATCTTTAATTTTTCCTGTGATCGTTTGTTCATTACTGGAACCCTCGCGAGATCACAAAAGAAGAAACACAATGTGATAGCGTAATAAGCTTAAATTCTTACGTTATAGACTGCACAATTATGCGGTACATAATGTAAAAACTTGCAATGTACGATATCACGATTTTGCGCTATTATAATGCAATAATTACTATATATAGCACAGGAATTACGGTATATATTGTAATTCATACGATATAGTTTTCTCAGTGTATAATTTAAAGGGCTGCATACAAAATCAAACAACAAGGTTCTTTCGAAGAATGGTCTTGTTGTTGTTTTTTTTTTTAATAAATTGAAAATATGATCCATTGTGTGCGCTTGGTATGCGCATGGTGAACAGCATATCAGCGCTGCCGATTTCTGAAGAAAACAATGGAAGGTCGAGATTTTTATTTTTGCGACGATACTGAAACCGAGCATGTAGACTGAGTCGGAAAAGTATGGAATTGCAAGTGTTAACAATTAGAAAAGGAATAGTTATAATCAAGTCTAGTCTAAAATGGTTGTGGGATTTCTTTTTCTTATTTCCAAACTTGAAAAAATGGCTCGGTGGACAGAGATTTCCAGACAACGAAGACGTCATTGCCTCTGTAGGTGCTTATTTTGAGGAACTTCCGAAAACGCACTTTTCTGAAGGATTAAAAAAACTTGAAAAGCGATTGACCAAGTGTATAGAGCTCCAAGGAAATTATGTTGAAAAATAAAAAAAAATTTACCCAAAAAAAATTGTTTTTATACTTCATTCTAAGGACTTAATGAACTACCCTCGCACCATATTTTTAATTAAAGGCATGCGACACAGTGGGATTCCTACATTACCAACCTCTTTTTTCCATTGAACAAAATTTTTTTGTGAACCATAGAACTTTTTTGGTAAATGAAATATCGAACTCAAAATTTGAGGAGAGCATAAGAAGACATTATTCTACGTTTATGTACTGCATTTGAATCGCAATTTAAAAAAAAAATATTTCTGAAATTTTTTGCTAAATTTCGATTCAAATGCAGTACATAAACGTAGGATAATGTCTTCTAATGCTCTCCTGAAATTTTGAGTTCGATATTTTATTTACGAAAAAAGTTCTACGGTTCAAAAAAAAATTTTGTTCAATAGAAAAAAGAGGTTGGTAATGTAGGAATTCCACTGTGCCGCATGCCCTTAAATGGAAAAAATTACAGAAAGACCATTTTTGAAAGAAACTCTGTTTGATTCTGTATTTATCCTTTTAGATCAGGGCACCCCACTTCAAGCAGGTTTTGGCTGCCATGACAAGTGCATGGCTGCCACCAATTTTTTCTGTCATTTTTTTCTTCGTTTTCCAGGAATCGAGCGAAGGGTTACGGTTACGGTAAGTTACGTCTCGTCGTCGTTCACGCCGGGGTGTCTGAACCATTTACTCGAATTTCCAATACATTTAATTTCCAATTTCAATTTTATTTTTAATTGAGAAAGTGAATCAAATTTATCTGCAAATTGAAGCTGTCATAAAAGTTATAAAATGGAGGAAAAATTTGGAAAATTTTTAATGAAAATTCAGAAAAAAAAGAAAAACGACTGTCGCCAAAGTGTTTTTCTTCGTTCTTATCGTTCTCCTTTATTTCGCACAAACTTTTTGTTAAAATTAAAAAATAATTTACCTTAGTTTCTGGAAAGATTTTGTATTGGCTTTATTAAAAAATTGTAATACTCTTAAATGAAGAGCGGATTGAAGCTACTGTGACGTTAGTTCAACTGTTTAATAGAAGCTTTCAAACTTCAAAAATTTCCTACAAAAAATTTTAAATATAGGCGATTTAAGAGTTTAAACAATTCCAGTAGAGAGGCTAATTGTATCAGTGAAATTTCACTCACAATCGGTGAAATTTCACTGATTCATATTCTTTTAAATTAAATTTTTTTTATTTAGAGAATTTAGAATTACAAATTAGGTAAGTTTTTAGTTTTGTAATTAAAAATTCTATAATTTTCACCATTTTTATTTGAAATTTCTTAAGTTTGGAATTCTTAGAATTGATAACTTTGACTCATCTTTAAAATCATTAAAATATAAGGATTTCAGTTTAAATATATTCAAGATCAAGTAGTTGCCGATTTTAACTCTTGCAGACTACATATCGTTTAATTGTCATTACTTTAAAATTCAAGAGTTCTTGCTTGCATAAAATCTTATATTAAAATGTAAGATGCAAGTTACTGAAACTCAATTGAAATTGAATTTAAATTGAATTAAAGAGGAGGTAGATATTTTAATATTTATTCAAATGTATGATTAGTTATTATATTTGATATCACTTTTAATTGAAACATTCATTTCATTTTGATAATTACTTCAAATAATACTTATATTCAATAATAACAATAATAATTATTCTTTTTCAATAGTATTACATAAAATTATACTCACTGATTAAATTAAATTAAATGAGAACAAAAATGAATTGAAATTGTTCCCGTGCAATAGGACCAAAATCGTTTACAATAAATATATATATAGAAATAAATCTGCTTTAGAATAAAAAATACTTGTCACTGAAATCTATACTTCATATTTTAATTACAAAAATTTATTTTAATGTTAATACGTTCCCCTTCTATTCAAATAGAATTTTTATAGTTCAAGTAAACTAGAATTTTAGTTGTAGAATTTCACAATTGTCCATTTAAATTTTTCTTATTCTTATTATTTCATTCAACAAATAATGAAATATGCCACATTTTTATATAAAAATATTTTTATTCACGGCAATTATTATAAAACTGGCAATAAAATATAGTAATTGCTTAATTCTTCCACCTTTCAAGCATTATATTAATTTTTCTTATTAATTTTGTAACTACCTATTAATCACTAAGTATTAATAAATAACATAGTCATATTATAGCTATAACTCATTTCAATAAATATTTATTAAAGAAATTTGAACAATATCATCTAAACATTTTAACATTATACATTGTGTCAATTGTGTGCAATATATAAATATTATTCAATAAAACGTTTATATTATTAAATCAAACGCTGATATATTTTTTTATAATTGTATTTCTTTTTGGAAAGGAAGCCCGACGCGGCGGGAGGTATAATGACCGTGAAGGGCTAGAAACCAGTTGAACGACAAGATATATTAGGGCCAGTTTGACCTAGTTTTTTGACTGCCACTGGCAGCCTTTGCAGCCTATGGCTGTCTTTTGGTGAGCCCTTCTTTAGATTATGCTGGTTAAGTATGACTTCAAACAATTTATAATTTGAGGAGAAAAGTTGTCTTTTGTACTACATGGAATAAATATCAAGTCTGAGAAAGCGTCTTAAATTGCTTAAACAAAGCCTTGGTTTCACTTACGAGGGTGGATTGATAAGTTTCCGGCCTGACCAAGAGATGGCGCCACTAGGCCTACCTTGAGGTGGCGTTCTATAGTACCATCCTTAGATAGCTTGTAGCTATAGTTTCAGCCCGATCGCCATGTTAGTTTAGGTTTCAGAGCACACTGAACAAGACGCCTCTGTGTTTTTCTTAAAAATGGAAAAGCTGGAAAATCGTGCTGTCATCAAATACTTTTATTTGAAGGGGTTAAAGCCGAAGGAAATCAAAGAAGAGATGGACTCAACACTGGGGACATCCTCCCCATCATATTCAACCATTAAACAGTGGGTTTCCGAGTTTTAAAAGGGTCGTGTGAGCACCTCTGATGAGCCTCGCTCAGGACAGCCTGTCGAGGTCACAACTCCAGGTACGATCGAAAAAATCCATCAAATAGTGCTGGAAGACCGCAGATTAAAAGTGCGTGAGATAGCTAAGACCTGTAGGATGTCATATGAACGTGTGCACAATATTTTGCACCAACATTTGCATATGGAAAAGCTCTGCGCAAGATGGGTGCCGCGTTTGCTAACAGTGG
>NC_046658.1:137856496-137858983 GCF_010883055.1 Belonocnema kinseyi | reverse complement strand
CAGCCTTGGAGGAGATTATGTTGAGAAATAAAAAAAAAAAATTCTTAAAAACGTTGTTTTTCTTGGTCAGGCCGGAAACTTATCAATCCACCCTCGTAATCTACTAAATGTCTAAAAGGATGAATTGTTGAACGTAATATTTTTACCACATAATCCGGTTTGGTTATAGAGCTTATTCTGAAAAACGTTGTTTTTTTTTAATTAAGTGTGTTTTTACGCCTGAACCTCGAAACACTCTGACTACTATATACGGTAGGATGCCGGAGTTGTGGCTTGCAGATGCAAAAAAACTGACAAAATTTTCTTTCGTAAAATATGAATATGAAAGATATAATAGAAAAGCCTCATAAAAATTAAAAAGACTTTTTTTAAATAAGAAACTAGATCTTAATTGATGGAAAAATCCTTACAATGTTTTTGGACAATTACGAACATATAGCTTATTAGACAAGAGACATATATTAAGGTGGTAAATTCACGAATACAGAATAAAGGCGTAATTTAAAAGCAGCCACTAATGAGAAAAGCGCGCCAAAGTATCTAAGAATTTAACTTGGTTTTGTTTATTTTATAATACTTTGATATATTTTGTTTGAGATTCATGATTTCTATCTGTAAGTTAATCGAAATAATGTGATATTTGTTTATAAAGATGGATTCTATTATGCGTCTTTTATAATTATTTTTTCCCCTAGAAAGAACTTTAAAATTTGTAGAATGTATTTCCCGAGGTTAAACTTATCATGGTGCACACGCTGCTTATGATGGCAGGTTTAGAATTTAAATATGTACGAATATTGAAAAAGTGGACTTTGCTTCAGCCAAATTAGGAGTAGAAGCTCCATAATTAATAATGGGAACAATGTAGGTAGTTGATACTTATTAATAAAATGAAACACAATGTGTATACCGTAACAGAAAAAACGGGACAGGGAAAGAATGATGTGACAAATGAGTGCCAGAAATGTAATAAATGAAGTCTTACAAGGAAGGTACCCGAGGTGTACCTCACCGATTTTCTTGAAATTGTGATATGTTATAGAACATCAAAAAATATTCGACACGTATTTTTTTATACGTGCCCATAAGTCCATTTAAGGGGTGAAACCCACCCTTGAAGTTCACCCCTAAAAACACATTTTTTTAATTTCTCGAATACAATTCGTAATTTTTTACTGGAACAAAGTGGGTAACACTTGTTATTGAAAAGCACATATTTATGCATTATCTGTAGTCATCAGACTCGCAACCCCTAACATTTATACTGTTATATTTCGTTATTCCATTACTATATCATGGTGTAAAACTCTTGGACACTCTTAAAATTGTTAAGTAAAGTTGATGTAGTTTGAAATTTTCTGAAATCAGCCCTTACAAATGAATTCATCCCTAAAAGTCAATCATAAGTATTATTTTTTCATTACTTAAAAATACCCTTGGACTATTCAGTGGCGTAAAACGTGTAATAATTTTAGTTCACATCCATGGTATTGAATTATAATTCTTTACCCCACTAATGTATCAACCCCAATTTTTCAATAAAAAAATGACACCCTTTTCAATATGAAAATACTAGTTTTTTGAGTTTGACGAAAAAAATTTTGGCAGTATGCACAATATCCAAATACGAAATCGACTGTTCTCACCTTAATAAAAAACCTATAATAAGGGGTGAACCAGCCCCACAGGAGATATTGTCGTATCTCTATGATTTTATTCTTTTTCTGTGGGACTTTCAAAGGTAATAAAAAATTAATCATTCAAAGTACAAACAAATTTTCAAAAATTTAATATTTCAATTGTTTTGAGTTTTAATGTTACTTTTTATAATCCTGGCAATAATGATAATCATTAAAAAAATATTTCAAGCATAATGCTTTCTTACACCAAGAGCATCTTACAATTGCTGGGTTAGAGCAACCAGGAACTTCACAACGCTCACTACAATCATTACCAAAACTAAAATCTGCGGGGTTATAAAATTCATTTGGCTTTGATTCAACGTAGCCACTTTTATACCATGAATATTTGAATAGGTTATTGTATCGAGGAGATGACAATTGATTATGTACCAAGGATTGGAGGTTTATAAGGTTATTTCTTTTATGAAGTTCTATATCCTCATTCATGAATGTTACACTATCCCCGAAGCGACGGACGTAATTTTTCCACACTCGGAAGCCGAAAGCATCTAGTGGCTGAATTTTGCCTGTTGTTCCTTTCGGAATTATTTTTACATCAACAATTTTGTTTGGAGGTGCTGCTTCCTTTATAGCATCAGGGCAATGACCACTCCACGAATCAATTAATAAGACACTTGAATGCCCAACATTGGGAAAATACACATCCTTCAGCCATGTTTTGAATTGTTCTGTAACCATTGAAAAAAAACTCATTTTTATTCACGTAACATAAGTTAAAAACTGTAATCATCAATAATAAATATCATACCTGAAGTCAGTTTGCCAGAAGCGGAAGGCATCACGT
>NC_046658.1:137854964-137856396 GCF_010883055.1 Belonocnema kinseyi | reverse complement strand
CTTTTAATTATTTTTTTCACATCTGAAACAAAATCATCAGCTGCTTTTTGTAAATATTCTCTCCCTTCAACAGTCTTTTTTGTTACGAATTTATTTATCTTTTCGCTGACTATTCTGTGAGCCTTTTTAAAATTTTGTTGCCAATGACGTGACGCTTTAAACCTTATATCTTCATGTCCAACGATTTTCTGAGCTTGTAATGCCCATTTTTGTGAATCTCTATCGTGAATTATATAACCGGCATCGGAAGCCGACTGAAAATTATCTAATACAAATTTATTGATTGTTCCAATTTTTTCTTTATAAGTGCCTCCTTTATCCAAAGTATGCCCCCATCGTCTCAACTGTGTAATTGATTGGACTTTTCGAAATCTATGCTGCACAGTTTGCAGAGCGAGATTTTTCGTAGCTCCGCTTCTCCAATAGTCCACAGCTTTTCGTTTGTAATCCCAAGATAGATCTTCTGTATCCGCTGTACATACTAGTCCGTGTTCATCAACATCCGCTGACCAGATTCTGTCAATATCTTCAACAATATGCATTTCAGTATCCTTAAATGGCTCTTGAAAAGCTAATGTAGATTCCAAAATGAATTCTGGATCCTCAAAATTATTTTTACAATCAAGTAATAGTTTTCCTATATTATCCTTCAGAGCAATTTCATCTTTAGTAATGGGACTTTCTTGTATATTCATATCTTGAAAAGATAATAATAATAATAATTGTATAACATTTATAGGGTTGATAGTCATTTTCCCAATACCTAGAAATAATAATTATTATTTGTTTTTTACACGGTGAAATCCGAAGCGCATTAATTTGAATATGTATGAATTCCAAAATACTATGTTATACTTTGATGAAATTTGGAGTTTGGAATTTGGTTGCACATTTATTGGATTCCAATGTAGTTTCTTGTAAATTCAACAAACACTGCACTCACAATTAATATACTGATTCAAACGAGCTCGATGAAGCTCTGACTAAAGACTGATGATGAGAGGTAATATCGAGTATTCGAGTGTTGTTTTGGCGAGCTGATTGTGAGTTCAAGAGTGCGATCGCATCGTCGAAAAAGGTCTTATCTATCCAAAACATGGCAAGCCGACTTACTGATTTGATAATTTAATCGTTGAGGTTTTTCGCACCGTCCGATCTCGACAACAACAACAAGAAAATGATAACTTTAATCTTATCTTGTTATTTTAAGCTGTTTACTTCTCTTAATTTGTTTTCCAAGCGTATATACGTTTATTCTTCGTATGAATTTATTCGATAGTTAGTTAGTTCTTCTTGCTTTGAATCATTAATTTTTTTAGTAAATTTGAAGGTCCCATAGAAAAAGAATAAAATCATAGAGATACGACAATATCTCCTGTGGGGCTGGTTCACCCCTTATTATAGGTTATTTTTATTAAGGTGAGAACAGTCG
>NC_046658.1:137848801-137854864 GCF_010883055.1 Belonocnema kinseyi | reverse complement strand
ATACTTGTGATTGAATTTTAGGGATGAATTCATTTGTAAGGGCTGATTTCAGAAAATTTCAAACTACATCAACTTTACTTAACAATTTTAATAGTATCCAAGCGTTTTACACCATGATATAGTAATGGAATAACGAAATATAACAGTATAAATGTTAGGGGTAGCTCAACCCCTCAATGGATTTTTTTTTAAAATGCCGGAACAGGTCAACTTTATTTTTGATTATTATGCATAAAACAATTAATTTTGTCAAGATTCAACAAATTTTGGAGTGTGTATAGTGAAAAAAAGGCCATCAAATATAGTTTTTCATTAATAAAAAACGGGGGTTGCGACTCTGATGACTAAAAATAATGCATAAATATGTGCTTTTCAATAACAAGTGTTACTCACTTTGTTTCATTAAAAAATTACGAATTGTATTCGAGAAATTAAAAAAAATGTGTTTTTAGGGGTGAACTTCAAGGGTGGTTTTCACACCTTAAATGGGCTTATGGGCACGTATAAAAAAATACGTGTCGAATATTTTTTGATGTTCTACAACATATCACAATTTCAAGAAAATCGGTGAGGGACACCTCGGGTACCTTCCTTGTAAGTCATTTCCGATGATACCCTATCATATGTACTAGAACTGCATATTCTTAAAAATTGTTTCTGTTGCGCGCTCGATGCATTATATAGTTCTCCGTGACTTGGATAAACGAACTATGTTTGTATTCTAATTCTCAGCACCATCTAAAAGAAAAATCCTAGCCAAGGAGAGTCAAGAAAACATAGGTATAGGTATAAAGACCGTATAGGGTGTTCTGGAGGGTACACTGTTGTGTACCCTCCTTTCTTAGGATGCATAGGACTTTTTTCGGATCGCCGTATTGAATCCATCGAAAACTGTAGCCCTCTCGGCACTACAAAATGCGTAGTATGATGAAGTATACATTTGAATGCTAGCTAAAAATTGCTTCATTCATTTTGCGCATGCCAAATAATATTTGTTACTAGATTATTAAACGGTGTTTAAACATTGATATTACAACGTACAAGTATTAAAGGTCAAAATGTGATCCAAAGAAGAAAAATCAGGATCAAAGAATAAAATTATAATAAAAAATGATTATCTATGATCAGTGCATAAATAAAACAGTCAATGTAATTATTTCTTCAAGAGTTCTAGAGTAAACCCTCGTTAACTCGTATTTGGCTCAGAAGTGCCCTTTTATTACAACAACTGTGCGACCCCAGCAGGAATATGCAGAGCTATAATATGTACTGTTATTACAGCCCAAGCACGAGTTTTTTACTCGAACACTGTAATTACCTGTGACTATAGTTTCTCGTTAATAAGGGCTAATTCGATCATAAATTGAGGTAATTTTCGTTCAACGTCACTATTTGTTTCTCTGTGAAAACAAACTCTTCCTTGCGCATCAAATGAAATTCATCTCCGTTGTAACTTAATTTATGCTGTGCTGAACCTATGTGCAAACTGTATTATTGAAGCTGTTGACTTTTTAGAATTATGCGACATGTATATCATTTTTTTCGGCGTCAACTAAGAGATGGCAAGGTTGTTGTAAGTACCTTTTGAACGTTACAGTAAATCCGCTATCTGATACACGCTTATTAAGTCAAACGAATATATTCAAATGATTTTGTTATCAAACAGGTGAAATTAATTATGTGTTAATAGAAATAAATGAAAACTCCTGACGACCTCTCTGCACGACAGCAGTCTTAGAGTAAACGGAATATGAATATGTAAGTTTGAAAGCAATGTTAAAAATTGGTCCCTAAACATTGCATGAATCGCACATTCATATATTTTTGGTCATGAGGAGTCAGGCAAGTTATAAGCTAGAAAAAACTTTCACCCGAAAAGTTGTTCGAAAAGGTGATTTACATTTTTAACTGAATATGCTTTATAATGAAATAGCTATTCGAAATAAAACATAATCAGGAAATAAAGAATTTTTAGTTTCGGTCCCGTGGCTCGTTCATTAACACGTATGTTGCATCTCAACTTATTCCACAATATGGCAAAAATTGTGATACTGACTCCAAGATATATAAATGAAATAAAGTATGTTTTGAAATAGTATAATGACTTAGCAGAAGTAATTTTCGATCTGTTGAATTGGGGGGGGGGGGGGATTCTAATGACATTATGTACCAATTCATAAAGATGATTTTTTTTCGTAATTTCTAATGATTAGCTGTTAAAATGTATGAGTTTTGCATAAAACATGAGATATATTATTTAAATGTTATTAACAAGTGAAATTAACAGGTCCCTTTTAATTATTTAAAACATTTTTTAATACAAATGCACAACATGGCTCCAGTATCTGTTAGCAACAAAAACTAACTTTGGCAGTGTAAAAAGTATCATTATATAAAGTATTGCTTTCTTCCAACTTAAGGTACGAAACGTCACTTGCTCTCAATCGTTCTCACGGTTTTCCAGCAAAGCCAAAATTTCTATATGTACATTAACTGCGAAAACTGCAGCAACGGCAGACCATGCAACTGTTTTGCTGTTACTGAGAAAAAATTATAGGCATTTTAGGAATTAAGCCCATTAATTACAACCTCATCTATAACTCGCGATGTTTCAAAATACAATTGTGTAGATACTTAAAACAAAAATTCAATCCTATATTTCTTATTTCAGAATTAAGTTCGCCGTCCAACCGCTCGTCTGATGATGGCCCTAATTCTAGTTTCAATCGCCGTGAACCTTCTGCTTCTCGTAGGAGGCATTGTGCAGAAACGACTCATTCTGTTACCACACCTTGTTACTCTGCCAGTTCGCCATCACCTGCCGAATCACCCCGTTCGTGAGAGGTCAATGTCTCTTACTCTTAGGAAAACTTTTCCCACCGGTCTTTGATTTAGTTTGGAAGATCTGGCAATTATTCGACTCATTCCCCACAACAATCCGAATCGGGTATTCGAACTCCGAAGATACGTTTTTCCTACAGATAAGCCAATTGCACTGATGAAAAGAGGTCGTGTCCTTAAGCCCATGCCAACTGAAGAACAAATTGTATTATCAACATCCAATGGTGACGTCTGTGCATTATTGGGAAAAACATCATTCAGAAACACGTATCTTCGAGCAATATATACATCTGTTTCTAGGCTGTCAGCACGGACAAAAATAAATATGAATAGCGGCGCGGTTGAGGAATTAACCACGGAAGAAATCGCGGAATGTCCAGTAAACTGCAACGGACAAATCACAAAAAATTATGGAGTGTGACGTGAGTACGCCACAATTGGTCAAATTACAAATAAATTTTAAAAACAGCGTGCCTTAATCACATTTTGACTTCGAGCACAACGGTAATTTTCACTCCTGTATGTTAAGTTTACTTGTTAAGTTTTTCACTTCTGAATCCAGTCAGTTTACAATGCGATATTTTAAAGTATTTGAGATAAAAAAATTTCCATTCTTCAATTTACTAATTTTGTAAGACTTCAAAGAATCATCGTGGCCAACGTCTTCGTAGCAGCAGGTTTTTGATAGTGCTGCTATTGAGTAGCAATATAAGTTATAAACTTTAGATAGTTTAATTCAACTATCCAAAATGCAGAGAGTATCTAATGATTGCAAAGTTCAAGTTCATCACGCTAGCAAATATCTAGTATCCAACATCTCACTATCGAAGTTGCGAAGTATTAGCGAAAATTCTACAAACTCAATTGATTAACCCATTAAAACTCTAATGCACTTCTTAAAAGAAGTTAAAAATATTATAATGTAGTTCAAGAATATCGCTATACATAGGTTCTAGGTCTTACTTTATGATCAAGGGTCGAAAAAAGTTCTAGTTTTGTGATTCATGTAGTGGAAAACCTCCAGAACAGTATCCAAAACATCGATTTTTTGAAAAAATATCAATTTATCACGTTTATTGTCCACTTACGCCGACTAGGAGTTGTTTTTTGAAAAAAATGACTTAAAATTCATGATCAGCGACCTCAAAAACCCCCAGTAAAGTATTGTCAATGTTTATAAATCGGTTTAAAATCGTAAAACTTGATTTTAATGTCATTTTAATCAAATTTGAAGCAAATTTTTCACTTTTCGAGATTTTCTGCCTTTTCATCGCCGTATGGTGGGTTGAAATTTTTGTGAAAAAAAAAATCAAAACATCTTTTTCGATGTATTTTTTCCCGTAGAATTCGATTCTGAAGTCAAAAAAATTAAATTTTTCTTTTTTTTTTATTTAAAAAAAAACATGAAAAAACCGTAAAAAATGAGGTTTTTCCAGCAAAACCCCATAAAAAAGTAGCTGGACCCTACTTTTTTATTGCAAATTCGGATTCAGCGTCGAAAAATACATAAGAATATATAGGTCTGGTCAATTGCACTTCTGTTTTTTTTGTGGGCCTGTGTTATCAGTTTATCTGCATTTTATTTAAACGCGTTTAATTGGAAAGTGTTACTACGTCACATTTTATACATGTAAATTATTGAGAATTTGAATACAATTCTTTTAGTTGATAAATATTCTGATTCATTATTTTTTGCTTTTTAAAAAATGGTTAATAAATTTAAAGGCAAAATAAACTGTAGGAAAAATTGTATTATATGCAATGAAATAATGAAGCTGTAAATCTTTATAGTGGCTAGCGAGAAACAAATAAATACTTTAATTTAATTAACTGATTGTGAGTTGAATAGTTTGTTATTTGCAAAAGTAATAAAACTTTATTTTGGTATAATTTGAAATCGTTTTTTAATGATGGCAACCACAACGTTAAACATGATGCCAACCATAACATACTTTTAAAATTTAATAAAAACTACTTATTCTGAATGATGATTATCCATGCTTCACTAAAATTTGAAGAATTTAAAAATTTTATTTAAATTAACACATGTTATTACAAGTAACCTCTGAATTAATAACATAATTTTACGTTGTGGAACTCAGATCATTCTCTGACTATAAATATGATTTAGATTACAATTTTGTAAAATCTTACAACACAGTTTTATTGTCATTGAATCTCGTACAATCATTTAGGACCTAAAGAAATCTCTTCAAAAGTTTTTTAATCGCAAGTAGCATAATTTTTTTTGTTGATCTTACGCCAAATTGGCTCCACTTTCATTTATCCTCAAGGAACTTCGTGGTGGGGTTTACAGGAAATAAGGTACTTTCTAAAAGCACAACTTCTTTGATTTTAGACAAAAAGGAACCAAAAAAAATATGTTTGAAACCTTAAAACTGTTTTAGAATTTTTGATATGTCAAAAAGGACCCCGTAACGAAACTTTCTCATTAAAAAAATTGCAAGTAGAATTTTTCTGTAACAAAACTACCAGATGCCTGGACTAAAGATAATACTATGAAATTCCTTTGACATATTGGAACTGTAAGGAATTCTTTCAGGTGTTAGGAATTCCTAAGAAATATATTGAAATCTGGTCTCCAAAACTCTTTGAATTTCCAAAGAATTAAAGATTCATTTGAAGGTAACCCCCTATTTTGGACTGAAAGACGAGAGTCTGGCGTAGCCTATAAAGGATCAAATTATTATTTAAAATTTTTTAAATTGATAAAGATTCAAAGCTTCAACGTAAAATATTTTATAGAAGGTGATATCAGCTTAAAAGAAGTGTAAAACCAAATTATTTTCGTTTGAACTGACTCTTATCAAATGTAAATATCTCAGAAGGACAAAGTAGAAGCCTTTAATACAAAAGATAACGATTACAATATAGATTGAACAAGCGAATGAAGTAGTACAAGATTCATTAGTTAGAGTCGTTACATTGCATTGTTTCATTGAAAAGATGAGGATTGTCTGTAGTTTGCTGCTATGCTTGGCCGTTCTCCTCAATTCTATTGGTGAATATAATAATATCATATATTTATTATTTACGAAAATAACGTTTCAAGCTTTACGCAAATCAGAACTTTGGCCGTTAAAAGAGCGAGGAGAAATCTTTCTTGTACCAACTGACGTAAAAACTGGCATTTTCTAAAAACGTTTAAACAGTATAATAATAAAAGCAAAATGACTTATACTTAAATTATAAACCACTGAC
>NC_046658.1:137843668-137848791 GCF_010883055.1 Belonocnema kinseyi | reverse complement strand
CTTATCGGAGCGCACAGAATCGGCGGGTGAGTATAATTCTGATAATTGTATCAGACAAAATATAAACTTTTATTTATAGACATTGAAAAAAAGGATCAAATTTCGAAGGTCATGCGTGAGAACGCACACAGGCCAAACACCACTCAAAGGTGTTTATAATAAATTATGAAACATACAGTTATCAATAATCATGATAATCAGAGTGTATATAATAATGAATATTATTTATAATCATTATGATAAATGAACTTAAACAAATAATCCCGTTAACTTGTATTATTCAGTAACATTTCGTTACATCGTGATTCGTCTGCTGTAACATCAGAATAAAAACGTTGACATTAGACAAGATTTTATGCCAAATTAAGACTGAGCGCATACAAATTGAAATCTTTTTTGTTTTAGCGGCTAAACACTGAACTTACTTGCTAGCGCTTGAGGTCTTCCTAAATTTTCATTTACAGCCCACCTTCTCAATAGTGCCGCGTTCGAGCTTGTTCGGAAATAACTTTTTTGAAATGGGTTAAATATAAAATCTTTTTTTTTAAATATTTAACCTAAAGGTTGTATTAGTCAAAATCTTTCTTCAAAGTACTTACTTCTAAAGTACTGAATTGAGAAAGAAAAAAGAGGAGCACTTCTGTGAACACCTCCTCGTCAATAGCATGCAAGGCATCTTTCACAGAATTATGGAGGATCAGTCGATGTCGTATGAGCTAAACTTTGCTTTCCTTAAATCACCCGGATAAAATTTCAGCAAGGACAATTTCATTTTGGCATATCAAGACATTTTCACTTTAGCATACTGCAGCCACATTTTTAGCCAAGACATTCCCGATGACAGCTTCAGTGCGTTCCATGCACACCTCGAGCTTCTTTAACACATACTATCTAGTTGTCGGGTTGCTTCGCTGTCTTTGTTTCGATCGGACGTATTTAGGGTCCGCTCTCTAAAGTTTGTTTGTGGTTGTCCATACTAAAGTGTATCTTAAGAATTTTAAGTGAAAGTGAAATTGACTCAGAAAATATGACGAGCAACGAAGAACTAAAAAATTTATGTTATCTAAAGAAAAAGAAGTTAAATCAACAAATGTGAAAGTTAGCTTGGTAATTGAAGATACTAAGTCCTAGTGAAAATCCCGGCTTTTCAAAGACATCGTTTGATGACGATTATAAACACAGCAAAACAAAGTTAAAGCAAGTATTTAAAAATTGTGAACAGCAAAAATTCAAACCAGATACTTTATTCATTTATGCAGAATAAAAAAAAGAATATATACGAAGTTACTGACATTAAAAAAGGAGGCGTAAAAAAATCTTTGATAGACTGTCTTGCGATAACAAAGGATTCTAAGCAATTTTGGAAGGAATTTAATAGTTTTTAACCCAAATTATCAATTAAGGATTGTATAGATCTAGACACATGGTAAATATATTTCCGATCTATTTATCCTGCCCGCGATCGTAATACCTACATATTATCGTTTAATGATTCCCGAAATCCCTATCTTGACTCGCAAATTACTTTTTATGAAACTATTTCAAGTTTAAAGAATTGTAAGTGTGATAAGGTTCCTGGGCCGGATGGTGTTGTTTACGAATTTTTTTTTAATTTTCCCGGAAACCTCATACTGTATCTAAATTCTTTATTTAACAAAATAATAGATGAAGATAAAGTTCCAAAATCTGGGTCGCAAAACTTATGTTAAAATGTTGTATGAAAATGGGGATATTCATGATTCATCAAACTAACATCCCATTGCTTTAGTTATATGTATCAAAAAATCTTTACACAAATTCTTTCAAAGAGACTGATAGATTGGGCCGAAGAGTTTCATCTTTTACCTGAGTGGCAGGCGGGATTCAGAAGGGGTCGGGGCTGTATGGACCATGTGTTTACTCTTAACTCATTAATTCAAAATAACAATAATAGATTTTTACTCCAAGGCTAATGTGGCAGTTAAGGGGAATAAAGGTGTGTCCTGCGCAGTAAACATTACGAAGGGAGTGATGCAGGGAGAAGTCCTTAGTCCTACGATGTTTACCTTGTTAATCGCGGATTTGGAAAAATTTTTGCCTTCTGAAGGCATCAGAGGTGTTTCGTTAGATCACTTAATTGAACTTTTGCTTCTCGCCTACGCGGATGACTTGGCTATCATTCCCGGCTACTTTTATGTACAATGGATCCAAAGTGGAAATTGTTAAGAATTATACTTATCTAGGCACACCCTTCGGCCAATCTGCGATTTTTTTAAATGCAATGAATGCGGCTGTAAGTAAATCTAATATATCTTTAAACTCTACGATTTCTCTGATTCATAGTTTGAAACTTGAGTCCTAGAATCTCGAGGCAATTGGAAAAATGCAGACGATATTTTTGAAGCGAATCCTTCATGCTTCAAAAAGTACTAGTTGGTATGCAATTAGAACAGAAGTGGGTGCCTCTCAGCTAGCAGTTCGAGTTTTCAGGTTAATTCTTAATTGGATCGAGAAAATCTTGTAGATACCTGACGATTGATACCAAAAAAAATGTTAGTTTGGGTTAAGATATGTGGACAAATTTGAAACAGTTGGACTTGAAAAACAAAAATATAATTGGGCCCATCAGGTTAAGAACTTTTTTTGGAAATAGGGGTGTGGACGAATAGCATTCTCTTTCTCTCTCCTCCTTGCAAGATTATAAAATGGCTTGGGTAAGTGAGTATGATGAAAGGCTTAATCAGATAGATTTTAAGAGGGCCCAGTCGTTCTCGACGCTCATACTTTATCTACATCTGTCTTTGCAGGATGGGCCTCAAAACTATTTGACTACAAGCATCTCACTCATATTAATCAGAGTAGTTGCCCAATTGCGTTTAATAAACCGATTTCAGCCTAGAATTATAATAAAAAATAACGCACATAGGATAGATTTTAGGGATTATTGTAATAACTGCTATGAGGATATTTCTAAGTCCGAATACGTGTATCAATTACACAGCCACACAAAAAAAAGTGTGCGGATTTGGTAACATGACACATTTATTCCTATGGATTTTGAGGCGCTGAATTCAAATTCGGTATCAAAAATCACCCATCACGTCATGATTGAGTCATAAGCTTAAAAAATGACGAAAAATCATGCACTGAGGCAAATAAATTTCAAAATAATGCCAGTGATGCAAATTTTCACTTCAAAAACATGTCAACAACTGTGAAGGATCAACCCTTGCCTGATATCAACTTATTTAACATAACTTTACCCAACAGAACCTGACCTGACCAAACCTGAATTAACAGAAATTTATTGAACTACACGTAAAGCTCTGGAAGCATATTTTCCCAGTAGCAAATGTGTGCTACATCGAATGGGTTAACACGAGCCTAACCTAGAAATAAATCTAACCTAGCCTACCCTAACCTAACCTCACGAATCACAATTAAACTGATTGTGTTGTCCCGTTGTGTTTGCGGTACCATTTGAATTAGCTTGGGCTTAACCTGCAAAGCGGTCAAAGATATTCTAACCTAAAAAAACTGACCTAACCTTACCTAACCTAACTTAATTTAACGTAAAGCAATTAAACTCATTTTGTGGTCTCGCTGTGTTTGCGGTACCGTTTCATTCAGCTTCCGCTTAACCTACATAGAGTTTTAAGCTATCCTAACCTACAAAAACCTGACCTAACCTAACCTAGCCTACGTGTTAAACTACGTTTCTCAGTCTTAAATGTGTGCTATATTTAATAGGTTAACTCGATCTTAACCTACAAATGAATCTAACTTAACAGAAACTAACGAAATTTTGATTAACGCAACGCAACTTAACTTAAGTGTTCCCGTTGTAACACAATAAAATTTATTTCATTGTACTACAGGTGGTTAAATATTTAAACGCACATCACTCATTTGTGTTAGTTAGTTTAAAACAAAGCTCAATGAAACAGTACCGCAAACACAACGGGACAACACAATCAGTTTAATTGTGTTTCGTGAGGTTAGGTTATGTTAGGCTAGATACGATTTATTTCTAGGTTAGGCTCGAGTTGACCCATTCGATGTAGCACACATCTGCTACTGGGAAAATATGCTTCCAGAGCTTTACGTGTAGTTCAATAAATTTCTGTTAATTCAGGTTTGGTGAGGTCAGGTTCTGTTTGGTAAAGTTATGTTCAATAAGTTGATATCAGGAAAGGGTTGATCCTTCACAGTCGTCTACATGTTTTTGAAGTGAAAATTTGCATGACGTGATGGATGATTTTTGATACCGAATTTGAATTCAGCGCTCCAAAATCCATAGGGATACGTGTATCTTGTTACCAGATCCGCACACTTTTTTTGTGTGGTGTATAAGTAAAGGTACAGCTGTGGAGGAACTGAGAAATGCCTGGTATGAAATTCTGGATAATCCTGAAGCTAGCGATATTAGAAATGCAAACATATTTATAATTAAGATCTTTGCAGGTGAATGAGCAGGTGCATTATCGTGATGCAAAAGCCACGAATTGTTTTTCCCAAGTTCCGGCCGTTTTTTGCGTATCGCCTCTCGCAAACGGCGCATAACTTGAAGGTAAGACTCCTCGTTGACCGTACGACCTTGTGGTAAGAATTCCTGATGCACTACACCACGATAATCGAAGAAGACAGTGAGCGAAACCTTCACATTTGACCGAACTTGACGTGCTTTTTTCGGTCTTGGAGACTCAGGATGCTTCCACTGAGACGATTGGCTTTAGTTTCGACGCTATAACCATATACCCACGATTCATCCCTAGTTAATAACCCTTTTGAGAAAATCAGGATCTTTATTGACTTCATTCAACATCTCCTGAGCGATGGTCATGCCATGGATCTTTTGACCAAAATTAAGCAGTTTTGGAACAAATTTCGCTGACACACGTCTCATGCCCAAAACGTCCGAAAAGAGAGCATGCCATGAGCCAACCGATATGCCAAGATGTGCAGCAACTTCTCTAATGGTAATTCGGTGATTCTTCAACACCATTTCTTCCACTGCTTGAACGTTATCATCTGTTGTTGTTGACCATCCTTAGATAGCTTGTAGCTATAGTTTCAGCCCGATCGCCATGTTAGTTTAGGTTTCAGAGCACACTGAACAAGACGCCTCTGTGTTTTTCTTAAAA
>NC_046658.1:137841936-137843568 GCF_010883055.1 Belonocnema kinseyi | reverse complement strand
GAGATTATGTTGAGAAAAAAAAAAAAAAATTCTTAAAAACGTTGTTTTTTGTTTGTCCTAGAAGGCGGGGTTTATTAGTTCAGATCTTGTACGATCATCACTTCAATATGCGTACTATAATGATGAGGTATATATCTGAAGACCAGCTGGGGAAATGCCTTCTTCATTTTGCGCATGCCGAACAATATCCGTTACTAGATGATTAAACTATGTTTAAACCCTATAAAGAGTAAGCTTATTAAGTGCTTTAAAATTAACACAGTAAAAAGTGAACCATAAGTTCCACCAATCTAAGGGCAAAATTGAATGTGATCCAAAGAAAACAAAAAGAGAACCGAAAGTCAGCATCGGCTAAAAATCTTAAAGTCTGCTCGTTTTGTGTTAAAGCATTATGCCATATTTTGTTCGTAAAGTCAGATTTCAATGTGGAGATTCAGGAAACTGACGATAACATTTTTTACTTGAGATGATCAGGCACCTGAGGTTCGCAGACGAAATTCTAGGTTCGGTAAATCATCATAGGAAAAATAACAGGATCAAAGAACAAAATTATATTCAAAAACTATTATCTATGATCTGTGCAGGCAATAAAACAGTCTATATAATTATTTCTCCAAAAGTTCTAGAGTAAATCCTCGTTAACTTGTATTTGGCTAAGAAATTCATCTCCGATGTAACGTAATTTCTGCTATTCCATACTAACTATGGAAATTTTCGATCAGTTTTGTAGCTTTTACGTTTGCTTTTGGCCTTAAATTCTTGTTTGCGAAAATATACTCACTTTATGTTCACATAAATATTATAAATTAAGTCATCTAATGAATTTAAGGACTTCCTGAAAGTAGGTTTAATGATGTTTGAAATAATTATTTTTAATGATAACGGTACTAACATGAAAGGTGAATATGAAGTTATGTATAATACAATAGTGGAGGTTCACCCGAGAGAATTTTATATTCCTTCTTCTAATCAAAGTTTCAATCTTGCTGTAAATGATTTCGCAAAATCATGCGTACGGTACGCTACCCTATTTTTTGACACGTTTAGTTTCCGGAAACTCCACAAAGGCGTGCTGGTTCGGAAGTTAGTGGCCCCTCTGAAATACAATGTGTGCCGAACCTATGTGCAAAATGTAGTATTGCAGCTGTTGACTTTTTGTTATTATGCAACATGCATATCAATTTTTTTCGGCGGCAACTGAAAGATGGCAAAGTTGTTGTAGGTATCTTTCAAAATTCACAGTAAATCCGCTATCCCATACACGTGATAAAGTCAAACGGAGATATTAAAATGCTTTGTTATCAAATGTATGTACGAGGGTAATTCAATAAGTCCTTAGAATGACCAACAGATGGCGCGAGAATCGCTCCAAACCATCTGTTTTCATTCAGCACCACTCCCGACTAGATATATGGTGCAGTCACAGTCCACATCTTCTGAGTTTACGTGTTTTTATAACCAATTGAAAAAAAAATTGTTCGTTAAGAAAAATGGAAAAACGCGAGTTCAGAGCGGTAATCAAACATTTTGATTTAAAGGGTTTAACTCCATATGAGATAAAAAATGAATTGGACTCAGTTCATGTCACATCTGCCCCTGCCTTAGCAACGGTTTATAACTGGGTAAATGAAT
>NC_046658.1:137819750-137841836 GCF_010883055.1 Belonocnema kinseyi | reverse complement strand
CTCCAAGGAGATTATGTTGAAAAATAAAAAAAAATTTACCCAAAAAAAATTGTTTTTATACTTCATTCTAAGGACTTATTGAACTACCCTCGTACTTTATAATGCGTTAATAGAAATAAATGAAAACTCATTAAAACATCTCTGCGCGCCATTAGTATTAGAGTGAACAAAATATGAACGTGTAAGTTAGAAAGAAATCTTACAAATTGGTCCCTAAACATTTCATGAGTCATGTATTAATATATTTATGCTCATGAGGATTCAGCGAATTATGAGCTAAAATGAACTTTAAGCGGGAAAATTTTTCGAAAAGATCACTTACTTTTTCGCAATGAATATGCTTTTTAACAAAATATTTATTTAAAATAAAACATAAATCGAAAATAAAGAATATTTGATTTCGGTTCCGTGGCTCATTTATTAGCACGTGTGTAACATCTCAACGTATTCCACAGTAGGACAAAAATAACTGTTTTTGGACTGGAATGTCAGGAGAGTTTTACTCTAAACTTACTGTTTAAATAATTGCAAAGGTTCCAGATACAACGTACAGCTGCCATCATAAAATATTCCAGCTAAAGAACATTTTTTTGTTAAATAATGAAATACATATTTTTTCTATTAAAATTTTTAAAGGTTGCTACTTACTTAAATATATATGAATGAAATTAAGTATGTTTTGAATTAGTCTAATAACTTTGCGTAAGTAGTATTTAATCGGTTAAATTTATTGGTAATGAAATTATGTACAAATTCATGCAGAAGATTAGTTTTTTTCGTAATTTCTAATGATTATTCATTAAAATGTATGGTTTTTGCATAAAATAAAAGATTAATCAAAGAGTATGAATAAGTGAAATTCCCGTGCACATTATGACCCCAGTATATCAAAAATATAAAAATTAACCTTGGCAGTGTAAAAGGTACCGTGATATGAAGTATCGCTTCCTTCCGCTTTAGGGTACGGAACATCATCTGACTTTAAATGTTTACAGTTTTTCAGCGAAGACAATAATTTCTATATTTACATTAACTGCGAAAACTGCAGAAACGGCAGAAACAGTGTATATACTTGAAATAAAAATTCAATCCTGTATTTATTGTTTCAGAATTAAGTACGCAGTCCCAGCTTTTGCCTGATGATAGCCCTAATCCTGGTTATGATCCCAGTAGAGCTTCTTCTTCTCTTAGCAGACATTTTCCAAATACGACTCATTCTCGTTATTCTGCCAGGTCTCCATCACCTGCCGAATCACCTCTTCGTGACAGGTCGAGGTCTCCTACTCTCAGGCAAACATTTCCCAGCGTACTTGGATTTAGTTTTGAAGATCTTGCATTGATTCGACTAATTCCCCACAACAATCCGAATCGAATATACGAACTCCGAACATACGTTTTTCCTTCAGGTAAATCAATTGGATTGAAAACAAGATTTCGTGCCCTTGACCCCATGCCAACTAAAGAACAAATTGTATTATCAACATCCAATGGTGATGTCTACGCAGTATTGGCAAAAACGTCATCCAGACTCACGTATTTTCGAGCAATATTTTCATCTGTTTCTAAGCCGTCAGCACGGGCAAAAATAAATACCAATACCGGCGCAGTAAAGAAATTAACCGCAGAAGAAATCGTAGAATGTCCAGTAAGCTGTAATAGACAAATCGCAAAGGATTATGGAGTATTACGTGAGTACAACAAAATTTGTCGCATTATTAATAAATTTCAAAAGGCGGGTTATTTACATTTGGACTTGGAACTCCGTTTTTATGTACCCCAACTTTATGCACAGATTTTTTAACACTAATCTTCGAGAATAACCGTTTGCATTTACAATTCCATAATTCTCCATTTCACTATTGTTTTTTTTTTAATCTATCAAATTACATTAAATATTAAAATATTTTACATAATAATTCTTACATTTTTCAATGTACGCTTTAAATCTAAAAATTTGAAAATGCAGTTTGGGCTTCTTAAGATATAATTTTTGTCGTTTTCGCTCTTAAATTTTATTTCATTGTCGCTTGGCTTTCTGTATATAACTTGTAACAAACCATAAAGTTTCAAAATATATTTGTTGCAAAGCGTCTACCTGATGTCTTTATGGTTCTACGTAACGGCATATTAAATCATACATTCACGAGAGAGTATCACTTTCTCTCTCCACTTTCTCTGGTTATGAAAATATATTAAGAGTAAAAAACTTAACTTTTTGGAAGAAGGACACAAGACACAATAACATTTTATTTAACAGAATTTCCTTATCAATTACAAGTACATTAAATATAAACAAATTAAAATGATGGAAAAGCGGCAGAAGTCCCAGTAAAAAGTTTATGAATAATTCTTACTTTAATAGAATGCAAATTTTTAAATGATAACAATAAAACGAGAAAAATACTTTTGTTCTAATAATATTGCCTATGACGAATTGTTATATTATTAATTTAATGAAATGACATACATTCTTCGGGTGCTTTAGAATAAAATTTAATGCAAAATAAGAAATTAATATTAAAGTAATCATGAAAAGGGAGATTTGTACTTTATTTTGCTATATCTGAATAAACAGCTCCAAACCAAGGTAAAGAAATAAATATAACATACATTTGATATAATAGAGTTGAAAACAATGAACAAAGGTTGACCTTTACTTTTAAAAGGCTTGCGCAATCAGAACCGCAAATACAACGTCTGATGTGCCAGAATATGATTGCGTACTTAAAAAAGAAAATCAATTTTGTATTTCTTGTTTCAGGATTTAGAAACCAGTCAAGGGAGTTGCCTGATAGTGACCCTAATACTGGTTCTCATCGCCGTGGACCTTCTTCTTCTTCTTCTACTGTCAGACATTATGCAGACACGACTCAATCTCTTTCCGACCCTCATTATTCTGCCAGGTCTTCAACACCTGCCGAAACACCTCTTCGTGACAGGTCCATTTCTCTTACTCTCAGGGAAACTTTTCCACTCGTACTTGGATATAGATTCGATGAACTTCCCTTTATCCGACTTTCTCCTTGGACTAATCTGAATCGCATTTTCGAAGTCCGAACATACGTTTTTCCTCCCGACAAACCAATTAGATTGCGAACAAGAACTCGTGCCCTCATTCACATGCCAACCGAAGAACAAATGGTGATATCGTCGCCCAATGGTGACGTCTATGCAATAGTGGAAAAAACACCATACAAAATAGATATTTTACGTGCAATATTTACACCTGTCTTTGGAATGGCAGAGCGGGCAAAAATAAACATGCATAGCGGCACAGTTGAAGAAATGAACGCAGAAGAAATCGCTGAATGTTTAGTATCCCCAAGGGAATCAATCAAAAGGATTTATAAAGTATTTCTTGTGAGAGACAAATCTGGCGCTTCGAGCTAGGTCATTATGTTTTTTCTGCTTGTAGTCATAGACCTCTCGAAATTAAGGTTTACTTTTAAAAACAATTCAGATTGCAACGCGAAATCGTTAATTCTTCTGTAATGAAGAATTTGAATTTTAAATATACAATTTAAAAAAATAATTACCTTATTTTTTAAGTTTTTGAAGTTAGAATTGCTTAGAGTGATATAACATTTAAAATTTACAAATTTATTGATTTACACTTTATTTTAAATTACGAATATGATATTGTAGCTCCTTTGTCTTTCAGGAATACATTCTCATCACTTGCATTATTATCAACTCACACACTAAGCTATAATCCTTAAAAGTTAGGCGTTTACTAATAATTATTTAGACGCATTGATAAGTTAGGCAATACAAGTTCACGGTGCAAGGTTGGAACGAACTGAAGCGGTGGTTATTCGGTCGGCTTTTGCCACGTGAACAAATCCTCCGTTTTTTCCGAAATTTCCCGTGAACCCACCATCATTCAAACCTCACTTCCTTAATTACGAATTGAATGATATCGCATTCGATGTGACTTCTGTTAATACATATTTTTTGAAAGTAAAATCTTAAAAAAAGCAATTAAGTACAAAATTATTGAACTTTTAAAAAACTCGTTTTTCTTGTTACTTACAATTATAAAAATAACACCATGTATCTTCAAGGGGAGAGTAGGGTATAGCGGATGAAAAAAAACTTTATGGATTTCTTTTAGGGATTTTGTTCCAGTAAAATTATTTTTATATCCAACGCATTGCAAAGCAGCATTAAAAGAAAATTTTTTTGAACTTTTTTTGAAAAATATTTAAAAATAAGCCAGCGATGAATCAGTTTCAAAGACACCTTTCCAACAAGATGATTGGCGGTGCTACTGCAGCCCGTAGCTCTTAATTTTAAGCATCAGCATATGCTCTGCATATGCTTATGTTCATGCATATGTTTCGAAAAATTATCTTGTCGTGCAATGGCAAGATGTACGTGTGGTCGGTAATTATAATGAATAATGGGCATCTAGGATTGAAAAATTTCGCCGAACCGAAATACAGGGAAAAATTACAAATTTAAAAATTCAATAAATAATTACTCGAATTTAAAAGTTTTTTAAATTCGGAAATTTCGTTTGAAAAATTTAATTTAAATTTTAAGGATTTTTCAATTTGGGAAAATTTATAAGCTTTTTAGGGGATGACCTTCACGGGAATCAAATGCCACAGCCATTACATCGGTCACAACAGACTTCGAAACAGGCGATGAAAAAATGCGACATTTATCGGAATTAGGTGCGTTCAGGCCGCTCCACGATTTAGAAATTACGGAACCGGTCACAAAAGAGGCCGGAACACTTTTGACGAATCCTAGTGTGAAGTCTCGAACCCTTTTACAAAAACCCACGATTTTGACATACCGCCCAAAAGAAAGGTTTCCTTAGGCGCAGTAGCGCCTGTTCTTATAGGGATTCAGAAGGGAAAGCTCCTCCGAAAGGGAAAGAACTCATAGCACTACTTCATCGATAAGACGTAGACAAAGTAACCGAGACCGGGGGGAAATTATGTTTAGTTGGAAAATAATGTCAGATGGTAGTAATAAACTTAGTCGGGATAGCTTTTTGACAAAATTAGAAGAGCGTAGGAAGTTAACTCAAATAACGGACGAGGAACTTCTCAAAGCACTTCCGGTATTGTTAGACGGAATAGCGCAAAAGTGGTTTAGAAACCATGAACAAGAATTTCACAATTGTCGTAAATTAAAAAAAAGAGTTCCGTTCCCACTTTGGCACTGACGATTTCGAAAGACGCGTGAAAGAGCAAATTCAAACTCAAACCCAATAAAAGTACCGGCGGTTCCTATTCGAATTCACGACTATAGCTGAACCACTGACCCGGTTGTTCAGAACAAACGTTAAGTGGCACTGGGGCGTAAAACAGGAGGAGGCGTTTGGAATTCTAAAACGCGCCTCAACGAAACCATATATATTAGCCTACCCTATGTTTAAGGACGTGGTTAAGAACCCCTTTAATCTACAAATCGATGCGAGCGTTTCTAGACGCGGCGTAGTACTAACACAGAGACAGGGAGACGCGGAGCGGGTAATAGCGTTTGCCAGTAGGACGTTGACCACAGCGGAAAGAAATTACACCGTTACGAAGCGAGAATGCCTCACGGTCGTGTGGTTAATCCAAAAATGTAGAGAGTATCTCGAGGGATTTAATTTCAAAGTAGTGACCAATCATAGCAGTCTCCGTTGGTTGAACAACCTACGAAATCCCAAAGTCCCGACCCCTTTACTGACCCCATAGTTCAAGATTCAGACTCGTGGACTCTGGTGGTGTAGCCAAACAAAGGGCGAAAGTCATCGAGGAGGCTCACTCAGAGCCGCCCAGGCCCGCCCAGCCGGACTGATAGGTCAGCGCGTGGTCGAACAACCGTGGACAGTCGTCGCGGGAGATGTCATAGTTCCCTTTCTGGACAGTCAATCTGGTCATAAGTACGTCGTGGTATTTCAGGACCTCTTTACGAAATGGATAGAGTGCATTCCGATTCGCATGGCGAATGGTCACACAATCGACAAAGCTTTTATAAATCTTAGAGTGTCGCGCTGGGGTACCCCAAAAGTTTTCCACACTAATAACGGCATGGAATTTTGAAATAGGCTGATGGCACAAATGTGTAAAAGCTTCAGAATAATACACACAACGAACCTGTTATATCATGCGCAAGCGAACCCCACCGAACGAGTTAACAGAGTCCTTAAGAAAATTATTGTCTCGTTGTTACAGGACAATCGTAGGGAGTGAGACGCTCATTTACAAGAGTTGGTCGGAACGAGCAAAAAAGTTAAATCACCTAAGGAGACCTAGTTTTGAAGCCGAATAGGAAACTGTCAAACAAGGCTGACGATGTGGCCGCTAAGTTGCGTCCGAAATATTTCGGCCCTTATAAGATTAAACGCCGCTTATCCCCAGTCGTTTTTAGTTTGGTTACAATACACGGGAGAAACGCCGGAAAGGAACATATCAGAAATCTTAAGCTATATGTATAAGGGACAATTAAATCCCATTCGAAGCAAATGATTGAAAGTAATAAATGAAATAATCGCCCATAGTCGCGAAACCCTTTTTAATTCCTATGTTAAAGTACAAAGTATCCACCAGAAATTTTGTTTGACCCTAGAACCTCCGGTTCCAAAGCAGACCGCTCTGATCACTTCTGATGGCCAGGCATACAGCGGCCCGTACTCCAGAGAATTGCAGTAGCTTGATCGGAGTGTCTGGCTGAGGGCGAGAGCTCGGCGACCGGCCTCAGTCAGGTTTCCAATGGAGGGTACTTACTGGAAGTGCCACCAAAGGGGACACCTGAGGGGACAATGTCCGGATCCAACACCTGTCCGGTTCTGCTACCGCTGTAGTCAGAGAGGGGTCACTGTGACCACGTGCAATAAATGTGGCTAGCCGGACCGTTCGGACAAGGTCCTAAAAGGGGAAAGGAGACCGAACTTAGGACAGAACCTCATCCTAGGACTTGAAATGATCCGGATTCACGAGAAGCTCTCCACTGAGCAAGACGGAAGAAACGCTCATCAGGTAGGTGGTCCCTCCGACCAATAGCTGGTAATGCTCCACTACCCTGGCCAGCTGTCATCGGTCAGGCTTCCTTCCCACAATATATATATATATATATATATAAGGCGAGTAACCCTAGCATAAGGATGTAAACTGGAGAACAAAGGGCCACAGAACATTAAATCTAGGGGAATCATAAGACGCCGAAGCCGAAATTTGACTTATAGTTTCGGCGTGCCAAACTTCACCGTTCTTCCTTCTCTATTATTTGCTTTTGAACTATTATTTATTTTTTCCGTTTCTTAAATATTTAATTCTTTCGTTTATCCCGTTTGTGTCTCTCGTTTAATTTTTTTCCTTCCATTACCACCGTTAGCCGCGGGATGTTGGTGGAACAATCTTTATTCTTATTTTATGATTTTTTTGTTCTTTTACCAAAATGAGGGTTTCTCTTTGGTTGTGTCGACTTATATGGTTGGAATCGGCCCATTAACTTCGGTAATTACATACGTGACCAGAAATTGTTTGCTGAAATTTTAAACCACCTGTAATTTCCTTTTAAGGCAGGGGGGATTAATGACGGGGTATAATTTTTCATATGTCTCTTAAAACTACGCCTCCTTACAAAATTGTAAATTCATTGACATACTGATCCTACGTAGACGGTTTGAATAAGGGTCACCATCACAGAACAGTCACCAGGAAACACTCTTGGCCTTACCTCTTATTATGTCGCAAGCGGGCCACGAGCCCCGTATCCGTAATGAGAAAGTGAATTTTCATCTCGTATCATTACAAATTTCTCGACAAGTAAAGGCCGTTTTACCTGTAGTGTACATAACAGAAAGACGAAGGCATATGTCTCGACTCAGTGTTAAGGCGGAACCAGACATCGATGTCTTGGAGACGAACTCAAAACATAACCAAGTCGAATTCAAGTCAAAGAATTTTTACTCCAGCGGTATTTTAAATTCTACAGAACTGTTTTTATGAGAATTAAATATAATGCAGGAAGAATTCCTAAATGGGACAGTATTTTTAGCAAAGGGAAGCTTTAAAATTTACAAAACTAAAGTCCATTAAAAACAAAGTTATAATTTAATTCTAAGTGACAAGTACGCGCTGTTGGATGAAAGCAAGTTCAGAATTAGGTCAATTTTATTTCAATCCACAACTCTTAACATGAGGAAATATTCCATATGAGACTGAACCGTTGTAAAACGTATTAAAACGTTGGTGCGGGAGACAATTTGCAAACAATTTGCAAACAATTTTTGTGGTGCATATGAAATAATTTGAAGATGAATGAGTCCGTATCGGCAATTTCATATTTTATATCACAGAGAACGATTTTAAAGCTTCGTCGCGCTGCCCCCAATTATATCTCTGTTAAGTAGCTAGCGCGACATATTGTGGTACTGGCGCATTTGATTCTATGACGGATAGCTATGATAAATTGAAAAATATGTTATAATTTTAGAAAAATAGCACCAGCCCCCCCCCCCCATTCAATTTGATTGCTGATCAATCAGTTTATATAAATCGATAAAAATGAGAGCTTTAGCAGGGATATAAATGTGGGAGGATATAAGTGAGAGCGAATATAAAAGCGGTTCCAGTATTTATTGCTTAGTTTCAAAATGATATATAATCTCAATACTTACGGTGTTAAATTTTGCGATCATTTTAATTGCTCTTGAAAAGTTGCCATTTCACAAGCCAATCAAAAAATTTTTTGCAACCCGAGCTAAACCACCATACCTATACGTATTAACCATGCGAAAAAAACATCAGATAGGGAAAACCTCTACTGTCGCACATGTTAAGGGTCGCTGAATCCGAATCAGGGCTCAAGTTTATCCATTAAGGTCAGGAGCGAGGCCCAGTAAAGGTCAAAATAAAGAATAGTACTGAGTTGGAAAAAAACTTTACTTTCAGGTAATTTTCGGGTAGCGGAATCGGAATCTGGGATCACTTTGAACACATCTGATCAGGATCAGGTCAACTGAAAGTCAAAATGATATAAAACCATTAAATCGATGTGAACCTCTTACTTTAAGACTTTTTTGGTGTCGCTAAATCCAAATCCGGGATAATTATTAACCCATCAGGTCAGGCTTAAGGTCATCGTATTAGTTAAAATTTTAAAATCTATGTAATCAAACTTATAGAGTCGGCATAATTCATTTTGACCTTCACTTGTCCTTGATAATGACGTGATCGGGCTAATTTTACCCTGGATTCGGATTGAACGTCCCCCAAAACTTTTTGAAGTGGATGTTTTTTAGATCAATTAGCTTTCTCCGATTCAATGTTTTTCTTCACTTTGACCTTTACTTGTCCTATATCCTGACAAGATGGGATCAAATTAACACGGTATTCGGATTGAGTGACCTTAAAAACATGTGGATATGGTTGTTATGCTCGGCGTACTGTATATTTTTTATAAGGCTGTGTTATTGGAATTTAAAAAAAACGATCAGAAACTCCACGGGGAGAAAATTCTGTCCTTCTAATATTTGACTGCTCTTTCAATATACTGATTCGCATTGAAGAGATCTTATGCGCTGTTCTAGTACAAACCTTAAACAGAAATAAAGTTTTTCACTTATTAATTCCAGAACTATGTGACTAGTATAAATCAGTCAAATCGATTTTCCTGCATTGAAATAGCGATTTTAAGTGAAGAAAGCGCAATTAGCCTTTCCGGACCTAGAGGGATCCTTTAAAATTGCTTCTGGTGAATGAGGTTATAATAATTAATAAGCTGAATAGCATCTTGGTAAGTCGTTTCGAGTAATGACTGTGGGTAGCATTAATCATACTTGCAGTAAGTGGGGCTTAAAGCAATCGGTTTTGTCACAATTTGGTCGCACAATAATGTTTAGTACCCTAGAGTTGGGAAAGAAAATCAATATTGCTAGAGCGCTGCGGTACCAGCATGGTTTCTGTACGAGGAAACCTGATGAATTGGAGGACTTTCTGAAAGTACGTTAAATTATATTTTAAGTTTTTGCTTTCACTGTAAAACATAAAGTCTGATAAAACCGGCGAAGTACTTGCGAATTATGTATTATATCAATTAAAGGAATATAGCAGAAACATCTGGGATTTTTAGAGTCAAATCTAGGACAATGGTACTAACCTTAAAGGCGAATACTAAAGTGTATATAATCCAAAAGTCGAGGTTAACTCAAGAGCATTTTATATTCCGTGCTCTACTCATAGTTGAAATCTTGTTGTAAATGATGTTTTAAAATTGTGGGTGCAGCTCTCTACCCAATTTTCTGTCACACTAATCGAGTTAAAGGGGCGCTGAAACAGTCAACTTTACGGGAACGCTACGAGAGGTGCGCTGGTTCTTTAGTTGATGGCCCATCTAAAATATATTGTGTTCCGAATCTATGTGCAAAATGAAGTGTCTTTCTAAATTTATAGTAAACCGCTATCTGACACACATTGATCAAGTCATGCAGACACATTATAATGATGCTGTTATTAAATAGATGAAATTCATTATGCATTAATAGAATTAAATGAAAACTAAGGAAGACCTCTCTGCACGCCAGCAGTGTTTAGCTACTAAAATTTAAAAATTTCAATTTGTATGCTCAGTTGTCAATTGGCATAAATAAAGTCATTATATGCCGACAGGCTAGCCACTATTCGAAAATTGTTTGGCAAAATTTACAGAATTCTGTATGATCCACTAAGGTTGTCAGAGTGAACAAAATATGCATATGTGTGTTTGAAACAAATGTTATGAATTGTTCCCTAGCCATTGCATGAATTATGCAGCCATATGTTTATACACATTTGGAATCAGGCGAATTCTGAGTGTGTTTTCTAACAAAATAGTTATTTAACAAAAAAGACCTGTTTTTGGACTGTAATGGCAAGAGAGTATCATTTTTCAATTATTTTCAAGCATTTTTAAAAATAATTGTAAGAATTCCAGATATAATTTACAGCTGTCATTATAAAATATTCCAGCTCCGAAATTTTTTTTGTTAAATAGTAAAATACATATAATAGATTTTATGCTTTCACGATGATTCATTTTGATAAAACATTGCAGTTCACCTCTTCAGGGCTGACCTGAAACTGAGGTATCAGGTCATGATGTTCTTAGGTATACTTTCTACGAAGCCTGTGATTGGCCAGAGCCAAATCAAGTCTTAAAAAAAAAAATCTGGGAGAACGGAAAGCCAAACTGGATTGGTATTGTATCCATTGTCCCTATTGATGTTATTAGGGTGTTTTAAGATTTCGATTGCTTCTCTATGTTTTCTTGGAAATTTGTTGTGTGTTTTTGCAATGACTGTTGTTTCATCAAATAAAATGTTATGTCCTGTTTCGATATGATGTTCAGCTAGTTCTGATTGCGTGAAATGTTTTAGCCTGACTTTACTCTTATGTTCCTTCATACGTTGGCTCACCGCTCTCCCGGTTTCTCCAATATAGACTTTCTCACAAGAACAAGGGATTTTATATACTCCTGGATCACTTTTTCTGTAGAAATAGGCACAACCGTTTGTTATGTCCTGTTTCGATATGATGCTCAGCTAGTGCCGATTGCGTGAAATGTTTTAGCCGGAATTCTACACGGTTTTTACACGAGTGAAACCCGAAATATCTCTTTTTATCAAAATGAATCATCGTGAAAGCATACAATCTATTATCAAGGAACTCTACGGGGAGAGTATTCTTACTAAAACCAACACCTTCAGTAAGCTCAGGACTTCTCAAGGGTAAGCTACTAACATCCTTAGCTTTTTTGAAAAGGTGCAGAGACAACAAAATAGTCCCAAAATTCTTACAACTGAAAAATAATTTGGGAACATCTAAATCCAAATCGATTATGCATAATACAAGTCTGCTTCTCGTTAAAGAAAGAATACAGCATACCAAATTTCTTTTGCACACTAACTCTAAAAGACTACTAAAACTTCACCTTTTCCTATCAAATACCCTCAGATTTGATATTTGGTCCACATTGGACCGCATATCGTTTAACCGATGCCAACGGATTAAAGAGCTTTCCACCCAAAAACAAAAAACAAAATTTGACAAATTACTTCCAGTAAAGCAAACTAAATTAACAAATACAGTAAAAAACATCTCTGACCACCCACTTAACAAGGAAATGACTTCAGCCTTATCTAAAGGACATAATTTTGCTGTAGCTTCATCGAAAATCCCAAAAGAAGAAATAATCAGCAATTTAGAAACCACAATATATACCCTTTCCCCCGACAAAGCAAATGACATACGACGCAGGACGGCCAACATTTTACGACAAGCTCAAGTTCCATCCTCAAACTTAACAAAACAGGAAAAAACCGCACTTAAAGAACTCAATCAAAATAAAGATATTATAATATTACCCGCAGACAAAGGCGACCCACCTGTAATAATGAATAAAGAAGACTATAACAACAAAATTATGGACATTCTAACTGACGATACATACAAAAAACTCAAAAAGGACCCCACAAAAACAATAGTCAGTAAAACAGAGACTCTTCTCAAAGACTCTAAACTTGACAGCCAAACAATATCTAACTTAATACCCACAATCCCATCTCTCCAAAACTTTACGGGCTCCGAAAAATCCACAAAGAAAACATTCCACTCAGATTGATCATCAGCGCAATAAACTCACCAACTTACAACCTAGCAAGTTTCCTCGCTGAAAAACTAAATCCTTTCACAAGAAACTCCATCACTCACGTCCAAAACTCATTTGACTTTATTAAAAAGATACAACAGATTCACATTCAACCCCAAGACATCGTACTGAGTTTCGACATAGTATCTCTTTTTACGAAAGTACCAATCTCGGATACAATTAATATTATTAAATCTTTTACAAACTCCCCTTCCGAGCTTGTACCTTTGATAGAACAATGTGTCAATAATACTTACTTCTCGTTCAATAACCAATTCTATGAACAAACCTCAGGGGCAGCAATGGGATCCCCAATCTCACCTGTAATAGCCAATCTCTTCATGGAACATCTAGAAACTAAAATCTTCAACCAATCCAAACTTAAAGCAGAATTCTGGTTCCGTTACGTTGATGATACATTTGTCATCTGGCGACATGGACGAGATGAACTAAATAAGTTTTTCGATTTTATCAATCAATTACATCCTAATATGAAGTTCACCATGGAAATAGAACAAAGCGGAAAATTGCCTTTCTTGGATGTATTAGTTTACAAAAAATCTGATAACACATTAGGACATGAAGTTTACAGAAAACCCACTTATACAAACAGATACCTACATGCCTCCTCCCACCATCACTCATCTCAAAAATAATCGGTCATCAACTCCCTTGTATACAGAGCTGTCTCCATAACAGACAAAGATAAATTACAAAAAGAATTACAAAACGTTAAATAAATCCTAATACAGAACGATTGCACAAACAAACAAATTGATAAAGCAATAAGAAAACACACTCAAAAAAGCAAGTCAACACAACCTACGGAAGAAAGAGAGAGAAAAATGACCACCACCCTACCCTACATCCAAGGTATCACAGAACAAATAGGAATCATATCCAAACCATATTTAAACCACCCGCGAAAATAGGATCAACGTGATACAGCGTAGGTAACTATTTAGGTTTACAATTCTATTTTAAAACCTTCTAGATACCAAATTTTCTATTTTTCAACATGCGCTTTCAATTAAAAGATTAAAAAATGCAGTTTGGACGACTTAAAATGTAATTTTTGTAGCTTTTTGCTCTTAAATTTTATTTTGTTGTCGCTCAGTACTAATTTTTTAAGACCTCAAAAAATGTTTAAGCTCAAGTTAATGTGTTCAATAACACATTTTCAATTAATTAATTTCTATTTTAACTATAAATTATTTCTTCATATTGGGCGCCAGTTAAAAAAAAATGTTAAAAAAAAACTAAAGACTAATCCTAAAAAGTCTAAAAGTTGTTCTCGAATAATGTTTTGATAAAACGCGTAGTTTTCGTTTTAATCGTAAAAAATAACATTGAAAATAACGACATTGAAGGTTTAAAAAAACGACACAAGACAAATTAAAATATTTATGCAGGCGTATATTCCAAAATGTAGACATAACGTTTGCTTCATCCATTTTTTTTCATATGAAAGGCTGTTTGTGAACTTCTAGCATAAAAAAATGTACCAGTTTTTCTCTGAGTATCGAAAAAAGCTTCTCTCTCATTTATATATTAAATTATATAACCAAATTTTTTTGAAGAATGAGCATTTTTTCAAACAGGACAATGAAACTACGTCAGTTTTAATAACCTGTTATTTTCATTAAAGTTAATAAATATGTAACACTTGAAGCAATCTATATCTTAAAATCTGCTATATATATGTGTGTGTGTGTGTGTGTGTGTGTGTGTGAGAGAGAAGATATAAATAAATTTGTTTTATACCTTAAGAGTACCTTAATGTAGCACAAAAGTTTTGGAAAGATTTGTTGTTATTTTGATCCCCCAAAAAATCGCCAAAAATACTATAATTCTCAGGCTGTTACACGATTCCCCCATTAATATGATAAAGAAAATCATAAAATTATTATTTAAAAATTAGTGAACATAATTTAGATCTACCAAAAATTGAACACAAGTTTCACGGTTTAATCTAAATGTGCCAAGTTTTGTGGGGATTGAAGAGGAGTGTCTGCGAAATTAAACAATGATAATAACTTTTAATTTTTAACGGAGCCCCCCCCCAGCATCCAAAATATGAACAAAAATAAGAAAACTACATTTTCACGTGTTATTTTTATTTTTTTAGAAATTTATCTCGTTTTTTCATACAAATAATTAATAATAGAAAATTTTAATATTCCCAATGACTTTTTAAACGTAGCTTAATTTTTTAAATAAATTTGAATTATTTAAACAATTATTTTTCCCAAAAAATGTAAAAATAATCGTATATACTGATTGAAATCTAATACTTGTAGTTGGTGATTTTTTTCTGACTTAGATTTTTCTAATTATGTTTTATTTTTTATACTGAAATTACATTTATTTGGAGCTATCAGCGTGGAGTGGATCGATGAGATGTGGTAATTAGCAAGTTGATTATTGTTTTTTGTACATTTTGAAAGTGGCGCATAGCAGCGCAATTAAAATCCTATTTGAAAATCCCTTTATTAATTTTCATATATCAATTAAATTTATTTAGTGTTATCATCGGAGGGTGGGTGGATAAGAAGTCGTGATGAGGGGATTGATTATCGTTTTTTGCTTATTTTAAAATTGGCGCATATGAGTGAATTTGATAGCAAATAAGAAAGTCCCTTTATCACGAAAGATTAAAAACTTTGTATTTTGTTAGTCATGACTCTGCAAAATATTATTACCTCAATATCTTTGACAATTTTCAACATATTTAGAAAAGTTTTATGGCGGATATTAGCACATTTGACGGTTTTCTAAGCGGGCTGTAGAAAGTTTCATGATTGAATTATTTTGTTTTTCGTCGGTCATCCCCTTGTGAAATGTTAAAACGTTGTTATGAAAAACCGGTTTTAAGTTTCACGATACATTTTCATGGTGCATTTGAGTGCATTTGAAGACGAATGAGTCCATATCATCCATTTTATATTTTATATCACTGTAAAAATTTTAACACCTATGCCACACCTCTCCTATTGATATTTTTGTTAATTAGCTAGCGCAAATTTTTGTAGTGGTGGCGCATTTGAACGGATTTGAAGTTGTGACGGATAGCTATGATTAATTTAAAAACATGTTATTATTTCAGAAAAATCGCTCTAGCCCTCCTTCTTCCAATTTGATCACTGATAACTCGGTTTTCAATGAGGCGCAAAATTTTTTCTTAATGGCGCATATCAGCGCATTCGGAGATCTTCAAGGTCATGCAATTTAAACTATTATTTTTCAAATGAGGGGTCTAACGTGCCACCTCTCCCCGAATAACACCTGGTATGAGTCCTAGATAATTGTGGCGCAAAATTCCTTATTGGTGGCGCATATGAACGGAAAGTGATTCCACCACTGATCCACAACGGAGGAGAAATTGCCGCACTGCGCGCTGATGGCTTAGTTTATTACGTGGTACTGTGAGGCGATGAATACCAATTGGATATAAATGAGCGCTATAGCTGGGATACCAGCGTGGGAAAATATAAGTGAGAGTATAATTTTACGATGAGTTGAATTGCTCTGAAAAAATTGCCATTACATGGCTTAACAAAGCAACAAAATTTTCTGAAACCCCAGATAAGCAGTGTTATCTATACGTTTATGAGCTCGCTGAATCCGAACCCAGGATCAGTTTGACCCCATCAGGTCAGGATCAAAGACAATTGAATGTGAAAGTGAAGAAAACCATTGGATCGAAGAGAAACATGAGATCGGAGGGTCTAATACCGTTTAACACCGTTCGCTTTCATAGAGGCGTCTTTCAGGGCATCACTATGAGCCCACCCCTTTTTTATCTCATATAATTGCCATTATCTCTCGCACGTCGCCATTCTGAAGGGTACTTCTGCAGCAAACCTGGAAATTAAAAGCATAAGGTCACTTGTCGACCCTTTCAGTGTCTTCGGGGATACGATTAGAAATTAGTAGCTTTAAAAATACCTTGGCGCATTTTTCTAACCTAAATTTCATTCCAATCTCCTCAGATTGGCGCTGGAGTTATCTATACATACCTGGGCGTACAAACGTTTCAACAGGCAGGTTGGGTCTTTTGACCTGTCTGCGAGGAACAAAGTTTCTGCAACCAGCATACTATCCATGACGGTATTACTCTATTCATTTGCAGCGGTTCCATGGATACTGTCGCCATATTTTGAGCCAAGACATTTACGATTATAGCTGCAGCATGTGTCATACACACCCTGAGCATCTAAGATACATACTATCTAGTTGGCCAACTCATGTCGCAATGGTCTGCACCCAATGGAACAATGCGGCACTAAGAGTGCATTATTTTATATGAGAAGTATTTTTCCGGTATTATCAATGGCTTATCTGCCACCTTCTGACAAAAACATTATAGCTAAGGAGAATAAAAAAACTTGGTTATAAAGACGTTACAGGGAATTGTGACGGATGCACTCGAAATATTCTATTAAGATAATCGTTCTTATCATCGGCGCTTCTGGAGGAGCAGGTAACCTCAGGTCGCTCCGTGTCCTTAGGATGCATTAGACTTTTGACGGATCACCGTATTGACTCTGCCATACACTGTAACCGTCTATTTCGCGGTCATGAGACGTGTTTATAGCTGATATTTAAAGCGATTCCGATGGAAACCGTTTCAGTTTTTCAGATTAGCACATGATCCCGGCGAAATCCTGCAATGATCCTTATAACAAACTTTAAATCATGTTTAGAGATAAGATTAAGATGGAAAATATAACATTTTATAGATTTTACAGTATTTAATATGTAATCACATGTCGTGTGACTTCTTACTGATTTTTTAATGTAGAAGTTATTGAAATAAAGAAATGATGTTTATTGACGAAATAGTGTAAACTGATTATCTGTAATTATAAGGCTCGGTAATCTATAGTGATGTATCGATTTATGGAAATAAATCATGGTCACTCCTCGCAGTGGTCGTAATAGGGTGGAATTTATTAGTTTCGGTCTTGCACACATAGTATAAGAAGTATAGACCCTCAGTCTCTTTGATCTGCCCACGCTCCTGTTTAGAGAGAGAGAGAGAGAAGGAGAGAACGAGCCGAGCGAGGAATGCTCTCTCTCTCTCCCTAACATGGTCACGTGGGCTGATGAAGTAGCGCCCCACTCTCGAGTGTACTCTTGGCGCCAAAAGTACACTCGACAGTGGGGCGCTACGTCATCAGCCCACGTGACCGTGTTAAAAAGAGAAAGAATTACTCGTTTGCCTTGCCCCCTCTCTCTTTCTCACTCACGCACACTCTCTCTCTCTCTCTCTAAGCAGGAGCGTCGGCAGATCAAAGATACTATGATGAAGTAGATGTTAGAAGAGTGGCTCGGAAAATGCCTTACTCATTTTACGCTTTCAGAATTGATACTTAAAATGCAGGAAAATCTATTTTGTCGATGCATACCAGCTACGTACATAGGCTTCGGATAAGTAAGTGAAAAATCTCATTTTTGTTGAAGATTTGTGCTAGAACAGTTCATAAAAGCGTTTCAGCGTGAATCAGTGTATTGAAAGAGCATTCTTAGATACAGTAATTTCTATTAAAGTTTGACAATTACTATTAAAAGAAATATTTGACACTAGATAATTTTACAGGATATAAACATATATGGTAAATTGTAAAAATATTACACGGACAAAATTTTGCTCCCCGTGGATTATCAAATATTTTTTTTATCCTAATCATTTGTACTTTTCAAAAGCAATTGAAATGATCGTGAAATTTGACCTATTATGAGTGAGCTCTTTAATGTCTTTAAATTACAACAGTAAAAAGTAAATCTTACATTTCCACAACATAAGCACGGAACTTAAAATGTGATCCAAAGAAGAAAACGAAAACGGTAAGTCTGCATCAGCTAAGATGAACCCTTGTATTATAACAACTGTGCGATTCTGGCAGGAATATGCAGAGCATGAATATGCACTGTTATTGCAGCGAAAGAAAGTTTTTTTACTCGAACACCCAAATTTCCAATTACTTCAGTTTTGCGTTAACAAGCGTTAACTGTATTGTAAAAGAAAATAATTTTCGTATTTTGTCATTATTCGTTTCTCTACCAAAGAAAAACTATTCTTCGCGCATCGCACTAGCGCACAAATGCCGTCATACGCATAGATTATTCGAGCAAGTTCCGGCCCCATTAAATAAAATTCATCTCCGTTGTAAAACACTTTTTGCTATTGCGAATTAACTATAAAAATTTTTGATCAGTCTTGTAGCTTTTACGTCCATTTTAGACCTTAAATTTTTATTTGCAGAGATGAACTGACTTTACGTTCACATCAATATCATGAATTAAGTTACCTGATGAATTAACAGTTTTCCCAAAAGTACATTCAATTAAATTCTAAGGTTTTCTTTTTACTGTGAAGCAATACAGTATAACAGTATTTTCGAAATATTATTGGAAATTGATATTACCGGAAAAATACTTCTCAGATATCCTTGATTGTTGAAATAAATAAGTTCTGATAAAACCGGTGAAGGATGTGCGAATGATATATTATATAGGTTAAAGCAATATGGCTCAAGCGTTTAGGATATTTATGTATAGTCAAAGCTACGGCAATGGTACTAACGTGAAAGCTGAATATAAAGGTGTTTGTAATACAATAGTCAAGGTTAAACCGAGAGCATTTCATGTGCTTTCCTTTCCTCACAGTTTAAATTTTTTGTAAATGATTCTGCAAAATCTCATATTTAAGCTGATGACTTTTGCGGAATTATGCAATAAGTGTGTAATTTTCTGTCGGGATTAACTCAAAGATGGCCAAGTTGTTGTAAGTATCTTTCGAGTTAACAAAAATACATGAAAACTGATACATGTTTGATAAAATTTACAAAATTATGCATAGTGTACTACGACTGTTAGAGTGAATAAAATATAAATAGTTTGTTTGAAACAAATGTTGTTTTCTTCAGACATTTCATAAATCAAACAGTCATATAATTAAGCTCATGAGGATTCAGGTGAATTATCAGCAACTAAAAAACTTTCAGCGGGAAAGATGTGTAAAAAGGTAGTTTAATTTTTCAGGCTGAATATGATTACTGACAAAATAGTTATTTAAACTAAATCAAAATTTAGAAATAAAGAATTTTTTGTTTCGGTCTCATTGCTCCTTTATTTGCACGTATGTGATATTTCAACATGTTCCAGAGCGTGACAAAAATAACTACTTTTTGTCAGAAATGGCAAGACTATTTAATTTTTAACTCATGACCTTTTTTAATAATTATATGTGAAGGCAAGGCCTTCAAATATAGCGTACGGCTGTAATTATAGAATATTCCAGTTGAAGACCATTTTTTAGTTAAATGATAAAATACATGGCCTTTTATTTCACCTTTGAATACTGCGACTGACTTAATGATTTATAATGCAATGCAAATTTAATAAAACAAAATATTGTTTCGCAATTTTCTCATAATGAGCTGTTAAAATGTATGGTTTTTGCAAAAAATATGAGTTAAATTGACGTACGATTATAAACAATGAATTCACCCTGTCACTTTCAATTATTTGAATCCTCTTTCAAAACAAATGCACCGTTTGAAAATGTTTGAATGAATAGGCTCAATTTTTTGGCAGGATAAAGTGAAAATATCTTTCCCATGACGTTCAGTGAGACAAAAGTTTAGATGTTTTAGGTTTTCAGCCCCTCAATTACAATCTCATATACAACTCGTGAGGGGCCAAAATACACTTGTGTAGATACTTAAAACAAAAATTCAATCCTGTATTTCTTGTGTCAGAATTAAGCTCGCAGTCCAAGCGTTTGCCTCATGATGGCCCTAATCCTGGTTTTGATCGCGGTGGACCTTTTTTATCTCGTGGCAGACCTTATCTGGGCACGACTCTTTCTCTTAATACAACTAATTATTCTGATAGGTCTTCATCACCTGCCGAATCACCTCTTCGTGTCAGATCAAGGTCTCCCACTCTCAGGGAAACTTTTCCCAATGTATTTGGTTTTATTTTTGATTCCTTACAACAATCCGAATCGGGTGTTTAAACTCCGAACATACGTTTTTCCTCGAGATAAACCAATTGGATTGAGAACAAGAGCTCGTGTCCTTGATCCCATGCCAACTAAAGAACAAATTGTATTATCAACATTCAATGGCTATGTCTGTGAAATATTGGAGAAATCACAAAGCAGAAACACAAAACTTCGAGGAATATTCACATCTGTTCTTGGGCAGTCAGTACGGGCGAAAAAAAATATGAATAGAGGCGCGGTTGCGAAAATGACTGTGGAAGAAATCGCGGAATGTCCAGTAACCTACCGCGATCAAATCACAAAGCATTATGAAGTATTACGTAAGTACAACACAATGGTGTTTTTTCATCTTTGTGTTTAACACACCTTTAAGAAGATAATTTTTACTTGAATTTTATTTTATTGTTACTCAGTACTAATTTTGTAAGTCATCAAAAAATGATGTGACTTAACGTAAGCTATTTGATAAGATAGTTTCAATTAGGGGCATGTTACACTTCGTCGTATGGTGAATCGGGTGCAGTAGTCTCGGCTTTTTTTCCACAAAAATAAAAATGTTTAAAAACAGAATTCGGATATGCTATTATATATCATAACGGACGCTTACGGACTCTTTTTTGTGGGATAATAACAAAAAAGTGTATTGTAATAAATAAAAATATAATGCATGTGCATATTTTGTAGGTTACGTCGTTTTTTATCTCTGCCTTTCTGATAATTTACACATTAATTATGAAATAAAATTTTTTGAATGCCTGCAAACAAGGTTAGTTCCGGGCGATTAATTACTATGTTTATTTGTAAGGCCAAAGTTTTCGGCCAAAAATGTTGTGTAGTTAGGAAGTAACGCTTTGAAGAATTGTAACACATAAAGCCTCGAAATATAAACCCACGTTGTAAGCAGCATTAAAATTTTTTTTAACAAAAAACACAAAAAAAGTGTGCGGGGACGTCCGTTAGCATGTTCGTTCTCATTTCCAAAAATTTTAAGACAAAATATTTATTATTCTAGAAAAAAAGCCGGGGCAACCAAAAACTGGTAGAATCGACAATTTTCTAAGTATCACATGCCCTTAATAAATGGCTATCAATATTGCAGAAAAATACAAATTCAGTACAAATTTGTTTTTAAGGAAACTCTTACATTCCTATTCAGAATTATCAAGTTTTTAATTTTTGTCTTTACACAATTCAGTGTCTCCAATCTTGGAAAATTTTTAAACTGCGGTTGCGTCGCACCGACAACCTGATTGGTCACTTTTAGGGCGCTGATATTGAACTATATGAAGCTTCAGATTTAATATTTATAACAAATCATTTATTTTTATCATAAATACTAAATCAGTATACGAGGGTGGATTGATAAGTTTCCGGCCTGACCAAGAGATGGCGCCACTAGGCCTACCTTGAGGTGGCGTTCTATAGTACCATCCTTAGATAGC
>NC_046658.1:137817719-137819650 GCF_010883055.1 Belonocnema kinseyi | reverse complement strand
GGTAAATGAAAGTGGCCCTCAACCCTTAACATGTGTGCGTCGTAGGACCATCGTAGGTATATCGCATGCACTCAACATGATATCGGCTTTAACTCAGGCAGATATAGAATTGAGATTGTTGGTATTTTACTGTTCGATCCCGAAGCAAGCAATTTTGTGACAGATACAATCTGAAAGATAAATGAGTCAATTTCGTGTGTTTTTAACTGTCCAGTGTTTCACCTTGACATCCGTTTGTACAGTTTGTACATTTTGTATATTTGTGCTATAATTATTATCCATAGCTGGTTCAATGTAATGCCAGATTAAGCAAATCTGCAAGTACCTCAAGAAATTGTCGGTTATGTTTCTATGTTTACCTTTCAGCTCCACTCTCCTCATCATTGTTTTCAGGTTCTTTTTTTCAGAATTATCACACCAGATGCGATCGAAAAATCGTTGGATTATCAACATTAACCCCTAAATATTTGACTCAAAAAAAGAAAGTCAACCACATATTTGAAGTGACAAAAAATTAAAGAAATGTACAACTTCAAGTCGGGTGCACCCGGAATTTTTCAGATTAATTTTTTACTCTTGTTGATTTTATCAACATTTTCCTAAAAAGTCATCTTTTTTGGGTAGCAAAATCAACTATATTGATGAACACTCGTCTATTTTGAACAGCTAGTTCGATCTTTTAGATTGAAAGCTTTCTCATATTTTTGTTTGTTAAAGATTCATAATCTTAGTTGAAAATTCATCGTTTGTTAAAAATTGAACTATTTTATTAAAAAATCTTAATTTGGTTAAAAACTAATTTTTTATTAAATTATAATTTAAAATCTTCTTTGGCTGAAATATCAACTATTGCGTTTTTTGTAAAAAATTGATATTCTTTGATTGAAAATTTCACTCTTTGGTTGAAAGTTAAACTACTTTCTTCATAATTCATCTCTTTTGTTGAAAATTTATATTCTGGGTTAAAACTCAATTTTTTAAATGAAAATTTAAATATTTGGTTAAAAATTGAACTGTTTTGTTGAAAACTAATTGGTTTTAGTTGAGAATTCAAGTATTTTGTTGAAAATTCAACTTGTTGGTTGAAAGTTGAACTAATTTCTTTAAAATGCATTTCATGTTTGTTTTTCGAATTACTTTTTCTTAGTTAAGAATTTAAGTATTTCGTTGAAAATTCGTATTTTTTGAATGAACTTAACTGTTTCTAATTTAAAACCTAAAACATCTAAAAGATCGAACTAGCTGTTCGAAATAGATGAGTGTTCATCAATTTAGTTGATTTTGCTACCCAAAAAAATGACTTTTTAGGAAAATGTAGATAAAATCAACAAGAGTAAAAAATTAATCTGAAAAATTCCGGGTTTGCCTCTAAACTCTAAGGTACTTCTTGGTGTTTAAATATCTGGGCTATAGTTCCCGGTTTTCACAGTCAGTGACCACACGACTTGAAGTTGTACATTTCTTTAATTTTTTGTCACTTAAAATATGTGGTTGACTTTCTTTTTTTAAGTCAAATATTTAGGGGTTAATGTTGATAATCGAACGATTTTTCGATCGTACCTGGTGTGATAATTCTGAAAAAACAAGAACCTGAAAACAATGATGAGGAGAGTGGAGCTGAAACGTAAACATAGAAACATAACCGACAATTTCTTGAGGTATTTGCAGATTTGCTTAATCTGGCATTAAATTGAACCAGCTTTGGGATCGAACAGTGAAATACCAACAATCTCAATTCTAAATCTGCCTGAGTTAAACTTTAAACCCGACATCAGTTCGTGTGCGTGCGATATACCTACGATGGCCACGCGACGCACACATGTTAAGGGTTGAGGGTCACTTTCATTTAACTTATGTCGGTCATTGTCGGTGGTGCAGTTTCGTTGAACACCGACCGAGTCCTGTAATCACTCGTGGATTTAAAACCGATA
>NC_046658.1:137812593-137817619 GCF_010883055.1 Belonocnema kinseyi | reverse complement strand
TCAGGGGTATACGGGCGAGTAGGGGGCGCCATGTTTCTATCAACTGATATTTCTAATGCATTGTGACACTCTATTTCTCTCTGGTTTTGATATTTAATATCATTCATGAGGGTGAAATCTCGTGCTAAAAACTAGAAGAAAATATTTCCAATATGGTCGCTTATGGAGCGACACGCTCGCTCATGTGAGACCTCAAGTAACTGAAATTCCAGGTGGCCTTGTGGGTCTAATATTTAAATTTAAAATATTATTTTTATTAATGTCGTCAATCATGCATGACATACCGCAATTGAAGTACACCATTACATTAATAAATGGAATCATAGATTAATACTATTGCTATACAACTATTGTTAAACAATTAACTTATCTCTTGTCACTTGCGATAAATTCCAATTGTCGCTGTTTGTCCTTCTACTACTTGAAAAAAAAAATAATTTTGCCACTTTTTGTAAAGGCTGCAAATTTTGATGCTGTTTAACCAGTTTACCCATACAAAATATATTTACGCCCCTTCTTTTCTGGATGACTGTATGAATGAGTAAGAGATGTAGTTTAACAATGTAGTTTAACCATTATTACCTGAAGAAATTGAACAAGAGTCGAAAATTGACACGATTTGTTGTCTGATGAGTACGCAAGGCAGTAGGCCCGTTCTGGTGTGTTTCAGTTCGGGCAGATGGAAGCAGCAGGTTCTCAACAAATGCGTAGCTTTCAAAGAGTTGCACCTTTCTGGCACACTTCATAGATCGCTAGAGGAAAGAGAAGAGCGGAAAGCCCTATAACTCACTGCCACCAAGCTAAAAAATGTTGACGTTAACGCGATTTTTAAAGCCGTTTAGCAATTTTTTTAAACAAATCTGTAATCAACTTCAAAATTTTATTCATTTCTTCTACAGTTATTTTTGTTGAATTTTGGCGGAGGACATTTTAATTTATTTAATTGTGCAGCATTGTGGAAGCAAAGAGCATTGGAGTCTGATCTTAACGCAAGGGTAAAGATTCTTGTTAAAATTCTTGACAGTGGTGAACTAATGATATACAATGGGAGATTCCTTAGAGATTTTTCAGCTAATTGGACTTTTCTTGGATTTCAGGGTATGAGTGTTAGCGACCTTGTTATGTGTAACATTGCCACAATAGACCTGCCTTCTAATTTTGAAGTACTTCAATTGCCTACGACATTTGAACAACTTCCGGTTCGCATGGATCTTTCAGATTTTATACAGATGAAGACAAGTGTAAATAGAACCTTATTTTTATTGTATGATAAAATAATTTGGAATGATAACCGCAAATGTGACTATTTACATGAAATGTCCATTTCTAAGAACTCTGCGTATTCCAACGGCGAAATTAATGCCCTAAATAATATTTTAATTGCCACAGTCTCATCTTTCGTCGATGATTCGAATTCACTTGCAAAGTCTAAGTGGCACACGCCAGGGAAGAAACCTTGGGATGATAGAGAATGTAGAGTCATGGTCTGTAGACTTAGAAAATCTTTAAATGTCTTTAAAAGTTTTGAGTTTTGCCGATACGTAGGGGGCAAAATATCTAGAAATTAAAAGATCTTTTCTGGAGTTACTAAGGTCCAAGAAGATGCAATACGAATATGCACCACTGAATTCACTGGCGGTTATGTAAGCATGGTTGCACGACAAGACCTTATCTTTGTTCACTATCCAATTAAGGCTCTCATTTGCATACAGTGAATTATAAACACACACCCTTGACTGGAATGTGACATCTCGATTGATGAAATTAAATCTGAACCTCACAATTACCGTGGAATTTCCCTTATAAATAGTATTAGTAAGATCTTCTCTCAGACCCTGTTGACCATATTGACTGCGTGGATCAACGAGGTGAACATTCTCCTAGAAAATCAGACGGGTCTCAGGCGTTAAAGAAGTTGTATTGGTCATATTTATGCCCTAAATTCTTTAAGTAAAATTCATTTGCTTATCACAAAGCGAAGAATCCTTGCTCCTTACATAGATTTCAAAAAAGGTTTTTGACTCAGTAGACTGCGCTACCGTAAAGGTTTGAAAACCAAGGTCTGGGGATTAAGTCACTTTGATTCATTCGAGAAATTACAGTCATCCGTATAGAGACAGGTAGATTACAGTCAGCTTATGATACATTTAAGTTAGCGCTAAGGTGGTTGCCGAGGTTCGTGAGTATGTCTTATGATAGGTATCCTAAAGGAGGTGTTCTTAAATTGAAGGCAATCTTCTTAAATCCTGATTGAAACCCGAAGTATAACTGAGCTCTCCAGCTCAAAAATATCTGCGCTCAAAGTGACTCAGACCAAACTTAGCTTAATTTGGTTTCTGCGTCGCTTGTTGAAAATATGGATGTTTTTCTGAATAACTTTTCTGATTATCTCTGGCGTTCTGACTATGACAGCCCCCTTTATTCAAATAATCTCCAAATCTTCCTAAATATTGAACTTTATCCGGACTTTCAATCATATCTGCATCTTAGATTACCTTTTTATATAACTTCTATTATTGTTCAACTTAGACTTCTGGATTCTATCAGGGCTTGTATACGTATTGGAGAACAAAAATTTACTTATGACCCTGCCAGATACTGCCCCATATCTATAATGCCTGTAACAGAGGATCTTAATCATTTGCGAGCTGTTTGTTTTGCCTATCCTAACTTAAGAATACCAATCTTAGGTCACCCAGAAACCACGACAGTCAATAGCCAGCATTGGCTGAGTCTCTTAAATGCCAATTCTGCACACGATCTGCGCAAAGTTGCATTGCACGTACATCATTTTTGACAAATAAAAACATTCATTCGGGAAACAAGCCTGTCTTGATACGTTTAAATAATTTCTCCCTTATACCATTTTTTTTAAGTTACTTCTTTCCATTCTGCTGAATTATTCGACTGCACATGATTACTTTTTGTTTGTATTTGTATTTTATATTGCTACTCATTTTTATCGACCTTAGGCCAAAAAAGAAAATATTTAAACCGCAAAAATAAATTTTTATCATGAAAGGATAACCAAATTACCAAATTGAAATGGTTAAATTTCCATTTCAAAAAAATTAATTTCCAGCGATGAATGAAATAATGTTAAACAAAAGAAGAATTAAAGGAATGTCTCCCAATATATTTGAGTTTTTCAACCATGATGCGTCCAAAGTTGAATTTTCTACACATACAAATTAGAGAGAGAGAGAGAGAGAGAGGGCGAGAGCGAGAGCGAGAGAGTACTATGTGAATATAAGATATTTATCCAGTTGTCTTGTTTGCGCAAGCTTCCATGGGGTTTCAAAGTATCTTCTATATTTTAATTGATTAGGATCACTTCGAGTATTTTATGAAAAAAATACTCTTCCTAATACCCTCACTAATATTTTCCTAGGAGCCAGCCAGTCACATCTTGTTGGATCCATGGCCTTCATTGTTGCCTGCGTGAGATGAGCCTTGTAAAGTCGATGAAACATCTGCGAAGGCATCCTTTGTCAGGATCTTCAAAAAACCAAGAATCTTATCCATATTTTAAGGAAGAAGCAGTTTCTGAAGACATAAGTAGTATATGTGTAGATGACTATGCACGCCACAACTGCTAATGAAGATTTCTTCGCAATAAAAGATCCAGGAATTTTATAAGGGTATACCGTAAGAGGAAGAAAACACTCTTGAGGATGAACCACAGACGATTAGACTCGACTTGGGAAGAGCATCCAATACACAATGTAAGAGTCTGTACTAATCATGATAAACTTCGTTGGCAAAAATTTCCTCCTCAAAGCTAAAACACTTTTGACGCCGAACAAATAACCGATATGATAGATATGTTCAGGGGGTTTACACCTTTCGGGTGACAAAAAAGTAATTTTTTCTATTTTTTATGGAGACAGGTTGATGTATTTTGTGATCAATGTTTTTATATTCAATTTACATATATTTCAAGATGATCTGATAATTTTCTAGAAATCAAAGAGTCATAAGTAAGCGCGTTACAGCGAATCGACGAGTGATCTAGAAAAAGGCGTTTTGCGGTAAATAAAGTTGCTCAAATCTGGCTCATTTGTAATCAAAACAGCCAACGGCATCTGTTAGTAGACAGTTTTTGCCTCGGACTGAAGGAAACTCGATGTAAAAATATTGATTTTCGACGAAATGGTGGACGTTTCAAAACCCAAAAAGGTAGCGACCCCTACAGAAATTAACACTAACACAGCAGCTAATATATATTTCACGTATGCACGGATCGGTGCTCCCGCTTGAAGGGCCTTCAATTTAAATGGTTTATCTCCATAAATAGTGCTCGGATCTTTATGACATTTTCAGAGAATGCAGTAATCAACTTTAGTTTTTTAGAACATCTGAATGATGGAACTGTTGACCACTATGCGGTTTTCCAAAGAGATTAGTTTGAATTTTTATTGCAGCAGCTGCCTAGTCTCACATCAGAGAAATGGAATAACGTCATCCTGAGACAGCTTTGAAGATATATTTATGCAAATTAAAAACTTCGCACACCGATGAACAACTCGTTCATGTATTCGTAAACGGATTAGCACATGTAGCACATGATCTTATGCAAAAATCCAGAGATGCCGTCGCAATGTATTTTACTTCCAAACGTTTTGAAAATTTCAAGAGGGCTGGATTAGCAGAACAGCGAACAACGTCCTGAAATCTATTATTGGACAACAATGATTCTCTGTCTCTTATAACTATTTGGGACTGTAGATATTGTAATGTTGACAAAGGTAACAACAAAACGTTCCAGCGGAAAAAGTACCGATTTTATGATGCAGTGATCTTGCATTAAAGCAATGGATTGTGCCGCACCTAATGGTTTGATCCTAGATGTCTTTAACTGTTTTCACGCAAATTATAATAATGCCAATATATAAATGGACATTTTTAAAAAATATGCCTTGAGTTTAATCTAACAAGGAAACTATCCCAGGTGTCCCTCACCGATTTTGATGAAACTGCAATATGTTGTAGTACATCGAAAAATAAGAGACACGTATTTTTTTTT
>NC_046658.1:137807969-137812493 GCF_010883055.1 Belonocnema kinseyi | reverse complement strand
AAGAAGGCAAAAACAATTTTTTCGGCGAACAAGGTTATGGCTACTGTTTTTTGGGATGCAAGAGGTATTATATACATTGATTACCTTCAAAAGGGTAAAACTGTCACTGGTCAATACTACGCAGACTTATTGCAACGTTTGAGCCACGAAGTGAAAATTAAACGACCTCATCTGGCGAAGAAAAGAATCTTCTTTCATCACGATAACGCACCGGCGCACAAGTCATTCGTTGCGATGGCTAAAATCAACGATCTGAAGTTTGAATTGATGCCGCACCCTCCCTACTCTCCAGACCTAGCCCCGAGTGACTATTTTCTGTTTCCTAACCTCAAAAAATGGCTTAGCGGTAAGAGATTTGCGGACAATGAAGAAGTAATCGAAGCTGTAAATGGGTATTTTGAGGAGCTTGACAAATCATTCTATACAGATGGCATTACTAGACTAGAACACCGCTATGAGAAATGTATCAGCCTTGGAGGAGATTATGTTGAGAAATAAAAAAAAAAAAATTCTTAAAAACGTTGTTTTTCTTGGTCAGGCCGGAAACTTATCAATCCACCCTCGTATTTATATAATTCAAAATCAGCGCCCTAACAGTAATTAATCGTGTTGTCGGCGCGACAAAGGCACAGTTTAAAAAGTTCCCAAAATTGGGGACAGTGACACAAGTTGTAACAAACCAAAAATTTTGTTAAGATGTGCATGTAAAATTGGCATAATGACCTAAAAATATTTTCTGCTGCTTGTCTCCTAACCTTCCAATTGAAAACAAAAGATTTGTAATATATTGTGAGAACTCACCCAACGCAAATCCCAATCCAAAACTTTCGCGATAGGTGGGAGGTTACAGTAAGTAATTTAGGTTCATGATAAAATTAATTTCTGAATAATTTAAAGCATTTTTGATGAAAGGGAAAATTTTAATTCTTAAAGATTTCTTAACATTTAGGACTAGTTTAAAAAGATGTTTGAAACCTGCAATAAGATATTTGAGAAAATTTCAAATGAATTGGGTTTTACTTTATTTTAAATTAATTTTAAACTAAGACGATCTCAGAATATATCGAAAAAATAGACTTCGGGCAACGTTGTTTAAATGTACATAAATGAAAGATTTTTGAAAATTTATAGTATCACTTTCTACCACTATTCCACTTACTTTTTCCTCCTTGTTAGGAGACTTTTTCTCACTAGTTGAAAAACATGATATTTTTCAACGTTCAGGTCAGCGATTGAGAAATCACTGAATTTTTCCACTATTTTTAGACGAAGAAAGTCGTCTTTTTTGCGCAGGTGTTGGACAAAATTTTTATTATTGGTCATGTTAATTAAAAAAAACACGATATTTTTTCTTCAGAAAGTGTAAAACTTGCGAAGACTAGTTATTTAAACAACGTATTTTTGCATTCTGCACGTTTTGAGACCCTCAGAGTCATAAAAGTTTATCAGATTGAATTTTGCTTTGGCACATTTTTTGAGGCCTAAACAGAAATAATGAGTTCATAAACCAGCTATTTTAGATGAAAATTCAAAAAGTGAGAGCATTTTTAAATTATTTGAGATTATATTGTTCTAGATTTTAAAATGCTATGTACGGCAAGAAAAGAAAAACGTTGATTTTTTAAAGTCGTAAAAAACAACATTTAAGTTGTAGAAAAACTTTGAAAAAATTTAATTTTTCCAAAAATGACACAAAGTACAAACTAAAAGTAACAAACTAGAGTTGTTCAGCCCAAAAAGATCTATAAATTTGTTATTGATCATTTTTAAATAAGAAGAGTAGAATTTCTTTTAAAGGTAAAAAATAAGATTAGGAATATACAAAATAAATTTCTGAAAAAAAAACAATAGAGATGAATAAACTTAAAAAGCAAAAGTTGTTTAACCAAAAAATATCTAAAAGTTTGCTATAATCTCTAGTTATAAAAATATATTAAAAGTAAAAAAATTAACTTTGGGGGAAAAGGGCACAAGATGTGTACTTCAGAATGAAATTTAATACAAATTTAGAAACAAATATTGAAGTAATCATTAAAAAGGAAATTTGTACTTTATATTTTAATAGATGAATAAACAGCCCCAGAACGACATACAAAAATAAATACAACATACATTTTATTTAATAGAGTTAAATCAAATTTAAAAAAAGTGAGAATTCTTAACAAAGTCCAGTCTTTAGCATGGGATTCGTGATAAGAATGTATTCGCTAAAGCCGATCGAGCTTTAGCGAAAAAGAAATCCATTAGTTATGCACCCTGGGCGCGCTCAAGCTAGCGAGAGAAGCAAGTCGCGCCCTAAGTGCGCGATGATAATCTGCCCGCACAGCAGTCAGATTATTTAAATTAAATTTATTCTTGTCTCTTCTTACCAACTTTTTAAAAATGATTGAATTTTATTCAATGTTTCAGAACTTAGAGACCAGTCCATCGGTTTACCGGATGGTGACCCTAACACTGGTTCTCATCGCCGTGGACCTTCTTCTTCTTCTTCTTCTACTGGCAGACATTATGCAGACACGACTCATTCTCTTGCCAACCCTCATTATCATGGCAGATCTTCACCAGCTGTTGAAACACCTCTTAGTGACAGATCTGTTTCTCTTACTCTCAGGGAAACTTTTTCAAGCTTATTTGAATATACATTTGATGAACTTCCCTTCATTCGACTTTCTCCCTGGACTAATCTGAATCGGGTTTTCAAACTCCGAATATACACTTTTCCTCCCGATAAACCGATTCGATTGAGAACAAGAACTCATGTTCTTATTCCCATGCCAACCGAGGAACAAATTGTATTCTCGACACCCAATGGCGACGTCTATGCAATATTGGAAAAACCACCAAGAAGAAGCATGCATATTCGTTCAATATTTACACCAGTCTTTGGGATTGGAGAAAGGGCAAAAATAAACATTAATAGCGGCGCGGTTGAAGAAATGAACGCAGAAGAAATCGCAGAATGTCCAGTGTTTCCAAAGGAACCAATCACAACGTTTTATAAAGTATTTCGTGTGTAAAATAGACCTGGCGCTTTAAGCTAGGTCTTTATGCTTTCCCCGCGTGTGTGCATTGACTTTTAAAAATTAAGGATGAAAAATAATTTTTTACATTCACAATTACATTTGCTTTGATTTCAGAAGTATTTCCAAAAAATATATCAGATTAATTTGAATATCCCAATATCACTAGATATTATGCCATTTAAAATAAGTTTGATTTCTACTTTTTCATGATCAGTTCACTTGAACGAAACTACTTCTATTTGTATAAAGAAATTTCCATTCTAAGAGCACAGTTGAAAAAATAATTAACGGTTTGATTTTCAAGTTTCCGAAGTTCGAATTGCTGAAAGCGATTTAACTTCCAAAACTCGCAAATCTATTAATTTATTCATTTTCTTTTAAAGTACCAAATATTATTATGTAGCGTTCATTTATAATTTTTAAACAGGAATATCTGAAATGATCAGTTCCGATCAGTCGGTAACTGCTCAGTCGGTAAGGTAGAGTGCTTCCAATATTTCTGACCAAGACGGCAAAGAGGGTCCCTGTTTTACCGACCGAGTAAGCTACCAGCTATTTTGTTAGATGGCCCTAGTGTAGATGGCACTCGGGAATTCCCCAGAATTCTCAAAACTTTTAGAAAGATAGTTCGCCAAAGTGAGCTAGGGGTGGGGTTCTCGAAGCTTCTAGAAGCTTCGGACCATATATGCAATACTCCTATATAGAGATAATTGCCAGAAGCCTCTCAGTTGGTTAGCAATATAGGATTATTACATTTATATTAATAGTACCCATAGGCAAAATGCTCATTTACCTCGTGTTGATGAAAATAAGAAGGCGGAGGTGAAACCCTGTAATACAGCCCGTAATACCCAAGATTTACTTAGATCGGGAATTCCCCAGAGTTCTCGAAACGCTCAGAAACATAGGTGGCCAAAAAATAGAGTACGAACATATATATTTCTGTCTCACGCAGCGCACATCATTGTGTCGGAAAGGACTACTGAACTATATATACTTTGTATAGTTCAGCGATATTTTTTCGAAAAATGGGTTTTTTATATCAGTGGAATCATGAGAGTAAGTTGCGTCTTAGTATCATGGTTTAAATTATAATTTTCAATTGATTATAATGAAAAATGAATGCTTGAATTACGAATATTTAGCAAACTGAATGAATGCACAATAAAAATGTATGTAAAGTACTTTGCGGTGCCTGAAATTTGTAAGAGAAGACGAATCGTCACGAAATACAAGGGAAGAAGATAAGTATAGTACTTTGCGAATCTTTTGTCTGGTAAAAGTAGCCGAACACGCTGCTTGGTACAAAATCAAAAATTCGCATGTGCCAGCATGTACTGTAGGTAAAGTCTCAATTTGTAAATATGTCATTTTAGGCTGGACGGTAGTATAGGAGTATTAGATATATGGATAGTTTTTTGCATGTATTGATAGAGAGAAATAGAGAGTCACAATGCATTAGAAATATCAGTTGATAGAAACATGGCGCCCCCTGCTCGCC
>NC_046658.1:137806244-137807869 GCF_010883055.1 Belonocnema kinseyi | reverse complement strand
AATAATGGCTACCATTCGTCAAACCTGATGCAAACTATGAATTATTTTAAAAATTTCTTAAAAGCTACTCATTCTTCGTGATTTAAATTATACTATAAATTTTTTAAATTATAATCTATCATGAATTTTAATCACGAAGAATGAGTAGCTTTTAAGAAATTTTTAAAATAATTCATAGTTTGCATCAGTTTTGACGAATGGTAGCCATTATTTAAAAAAATATATACTTTAAATTCTTGCAAAATAAAAAATGTGGACAATCAGTGCGGTGACAATCATTTCTGTTAGAGTTACATCACCAGTACATATATATTTGTTGCTTTTTTGCCATTTTGATTGTATAATATCATAATGAACGTTAAAAAGTTTGTGCTCGAAAATCAAACTTTCTAAAAGTACGATTTTTTAAGTATGCTCGTACATATAACAGGGTGGCTATTTTAATTGAAGGAAAAAAGTTCTCAGCCATTTCCGGTATTTATCTCGGTTCGCAAAAATGTTTTAAAATTTTTTAATTAAATACTTTGTATTCAAATGCTCGACAATTTACTCGTATAAAATGGAAAGTAGTAACACTTTCCAGTTAAACAAGCTTAAATGAAATGCTGATAAACTGCACATTTCGAATTTTCAACTTTTATCAATTATAGAGTTCAAAGATGTAGATTAAATTGAAATACTTAAAATAGTCTGGAAAAATGTAAAAATTTTATTTCCAAATCTTGAAAACTCAAGAAGTTTTTAAAAATGTTTTCCATTTAGAAATCATTTTAATTGTTTTTTCATAACTTCTAAATATTTCAATTAGTAATAAATGGTAAAAGATGAATGTTTTGGAATTAATTAAATTTAACTACTTAAGTTTGTTTATACTTTACTAATAGACTGCATTTATTGCATTTATGGAACTTATTTTTAACCTAATTAGTTCGCTCCCCCCCTTTTTTTGTTACGATATACACATTGTATTTATTTTTATCAATAAGTTTCGAATGTATTCGTCACCTTATGAATAATTGAGCTTTTACTTCTAATGTGTCAGAAGCAGAGTAGATTTGTTAAATATGGGTACCAATTTAAATTCGAACCCTACCATCATAAGCAGCGTATTCACCATAATGGGATAGGGCTTCTTTTATTTGATAGTGTCCCAAAGCCAGTATTTAGATTTCTTTTTCTGTTAGTGTCGGCAAAATATTCTAATTATTCATCAGTATTTGGCATGAACTTTCTCGACAGACGATTCATATGAGTTTTTGTGCGGTTTCCCTAGCAAGTTTCATTGATTCATTCTAGACGTCAGTTAAGATATTTCCTAAAAATTATTAACATCTGAAAGCAATTCTATAAAATATGATCTTATTAGTGACAAAGCGTGATCGGTTTGCACGCATGTGATAAAGTTGATTTTTGCCTTTTTGTGTTTAATCCGGCATTTTGACGACAAATCCGTCACCTGCAGAATATGATACTGCATCGGTGTATCCCCTATCTGCTACAAATATAAATCCTCTTTGGAATTTACAAGGAAACTATCCCAGGTGTCCCTCACCGATTTTGATGAAACTGCAATATGTTATAATACATCGAAAAATAAGAGACACGTATTTTTTTTTATCGGCCAT
>NC_046658.1:137804851-137806144 GCF_010883055.1 Belonocnema kinseyi | reverse complement strand
TAAAATATATATTTTTTTAAATAATGGCTACCATTCGTCAAACCTGATGCAAACTATGAATTATTTTAAAAATTTCTTAAAAGCTACTCATTCTTCGTGATTAAAATCCATGATAGATTATAATTTAACAAATTTCTAGTATAATTTAAATGAGCACATGTTATTACAAGTAATATGTGGTTTAATAATATCATTCTATGTTGTGAAACTCAGATCATTCTGGCATTATAAATAGGATTTAGGTTACAATTACGTAAAATCTGACAAAAACATCGTTTTATTGTATATGTACATCAGATTTCTAGAATGATTGAGTTCTCTTCGTAGTACTGTTGCTAAGGTCATTTCGACACTTAGAAATTTAATCGCAACCAAATACTTTGAAATTCCTTTGACACATTGTAATCGTAAGGAATTCTTTTAGGTATTAGGAATTCATAAAAAATATGTTAAAATCTGGTCTCTACAACTCCTTGAATTTCCAATGATTTAAAGCTTCAACATGCAATATTACATAAAAGGTGATATCAGTTTGAAAGAAGTGCGTCGTAACTACATGGTGTTCGGTTAAACTGACTCTTATCAAATTTCAATGTCCCAGAAGGACAAAGTGGACGCCTCAGAAATATATTCACCTTGAAGTGAAGAAACCATTTCTTTAAGATAAGTCTTTTGTCTAGACGAATATATCTTTAACAAGAAGAAAATAATATGAAATAGGAGAAAAATTCGATTTAAATGAAATTTTCACTCAATAGAAATTTCATTGTATTGAGAAACCTGTTATTTGGCTCAAAGACAACAAATATTTCCATCTGATTCGAGAAAATTTTCATTAAATCTCGTAAAATCAATCCAGATATTAGAAATTCCTAAAAAAGACTCTGAAATTCAGGAAAAATTAATTCAATGTTATGAGTTAAAATTTCAGCATTTTTCTAATAGACTATAAAAGGGTTAAATTCGTATTTAAAACACTTTTAATTTACAAAGCTTCAAAACTTGTACATAAAATATTGCATAGAAGGCGATATCAGTTTGAAAGAAGTGATCAACCACATTCTTTCCGTTTAACTTGACTCTTATCAAATGTAAATATCTCAGAAGGACAAATTAGACGCCTTTAATATGAAACATAAAGAATACATCGTAGATTGCACAAGCCGATGAAACATTAAAATATTCATTAGGTAGATTCGTTACATTATATTGTGTTTTTGAAAAAATGAGGATTGTCTGGAGTCTGATCTTATGCTGGGCCATTTTCCTGAATTTTATTGGTGAATATCATAA
>NC_046658.1:137798591-137804751 GCF_010883055.1 Belonocnema kinseyi | reverse complement strand
AGACAAATATTTTCTCAATAATAAATAAATTATTTAGAAAAAGTATTGAAAATACAGTCTCAGTAATACAGTTGAAGAATATCTCACAAAATTCCATAAAATTGGGTGAAAAGTGACAGAATTATGATAAGAAAACCATAATGTGGAACGTAACCTCAACAAAAAACGTGAAATGGAACAAAATACATTTAAGAGGTAGAAATGTTGCAAATATATTTTATTTGCAGTTAATTTAAGATGACAATGTACATTAAAGCAATTTTACAAGGTTCTGTGAAATTTTTTTGCTTAAGAGGACCTTTGCATTTCGTAATATAATAGTACAAAGAAGTTATGTTTTCAAAACAGGTAAGAAGGAAAATAATGCAACAAATTTAAAACTTGATAGTTTTTTATTCAAATTATTGAAGCTATAATTTTGTGTCAAAGTACTGACATTTTTCATTGATTATGATAAGCAATGACTTCTTCTTCAGATGATAGTACGTCTAATCAAGTGAAAAAGAAAACTTTTAACAAAATTGCTTGTAAATGGATGAAAAGTGACAGGTTTATGATACGAGAATCATCAAGTGGAATGTAAACTCAAAAAAGGAGTTAATTTAATTAAGATTTAGTTGAAGGTAACGTGTATTAAAATGAGATCTTGCCAGATTTTTCGCAATGTTCGCGCCTAAAAGGCCATTTCACACAAGATGAAGCTGTTTATGATGGCAGTATTAAATGTAAAATGAAATAAAATTGTACGAAAACTGGCAAAAACTCGTTTTAATACGCTACTTCACCTTAAATTAAATGTAAATTATATGTAGTTTGACCAATTATTCCACGCAAAGGTATTTTGTTCAATTAGACGTTTCCTTTTGTTAGGTTATATTCTATTTGATGGTTCTCGTATCATAAACTAGTCACTTTTTATTGATTTTCTAGCTTGATAAAAAACAAACTAAAAATACTAAAAGATGGAGTCTTAAAAGGAGAGTGCATGAAAAAGTATCAAGTTCTAAATTTGTAGTATAATTGTCTTCCTTACCTGTCGCGAGAACATAACTCCTTCCTACTATTACATTACAAAATGCAAAATGCAAAAGTTAACTGTAAATTAAATAAATTTTATACTATTTTTCCTCTGAAGTGTATTTTGTTTCATTTGACGTTTCTATTTGAGGTTATATTCCACATAATGGTTTCGGATCATAAACCTGTCACTTTTAATATTCAACTATTTTTCACAATAAGGTTCGAATGACCAGACAAAGGGTTAACAAAGCGCGTAAAACATTTTCACACAGATAAAACTAAGAATAAAATTTGTTGCAGGAAATTTTTTAGAGCGATAAAGTTTCGTTTAGCCAACTTCGCGTCTTAAAAAAAATGTGTTTGTCATGGAAAAACAAAAAAAAGTTTAAGCAGTATTTTCGAAAAAACAAACAAAAAACGTCGAATCCATGAGAACGTGCACTCCCGTGAGGCTGCTTCTCAAGTAGGGCGGGGGTAGAGGGGGAAAAATGAATTGCTATGAATTACTTATCTTTGAGTAAGTTTTCGGATTTCCTAGTAACTGCATATCGAAGTACAATTTTAAGAAAGTGCATTTATACAAAATTTAAAATTTTCTATATGGCTTTTTCCCCATCCGAGTATATATACGACTGGCCTCTTTAAGAGTTACCACGAAACTGTTACAGAAAACATATTGCAAAATCAAAATTTTGACTTGCTCTTATCGCCGAAATGACTGCATCAGCTTAAAGATTTGGAAAAAAAAATTAAATTAATTTTTTTTTAAATTCGCGCTTATACGACTTTGAATATCAAATATATACCCTTTAATTGGTCCCTACACATTGCCTAAATAAGATATTCATATTTTTAGGCTCATGAGGATTCAGAAAAACTATGAGCTATAAAAAACTTTTAGCGGGAAAGTTGTTCAAAAAGGTCGTTTACTTTTTTACTTTGGATTTGCTTTCTAACAAAGAAGTTATTTAAAATAAATCATAATTAGGAAATAAAGAATTTTTTATTGCAGCCCCGTGGCTCGTTTATTATCACGTATGTAACATCTGAACGCATTCCACAGTATGACAAAAATAAGTATTTTTAAACTGAAATGGCAAGACACTTTAATTTTAAACTTTTTTTTAAATAATTGCAAGGATTCAAGATATTACGTACACCTGTCGTTGTAGAATATTCCAGCTAACGAAAATTTTTTTGTTGAATAATAAAAAAAATATCTTTTTATTTTACTTTTAAATTGTGCTAATAACTACCCGCAAGAAATTTTTGATCTCTTGAATTAGAGAGGTTTGTGGTAATGATATTATGTACAAATTCATAAAATTAATTTTTTTGTAATTTCTAATGACTAGTTGTTCAAATTTCTGGCTTTTTCATAAAAAATAGGAAAAATTAATCAAAGATTATAAATAAGTAAAATTACCTTGCCACTTTCAATTATTTAAACCAATTTTGAATACAAATGCACAGTATGACACAAGTATCTCCCAGCAACAAAAAATAACTTTGGGCGTGTATAAGGTACCGTGATATCAGGTATCTCTTCCTTCCAACTTATGGTACGAAACGTCACCTGCTCTCAATCGTTTTTAAAATTTTCTAGCAGAGACAAAAACTTATATTTTTATATTCACTGTAAAAACTGCACAAACGGCAGAATATACAAGTTTTTCGCTGCAACTGAGAAAAAATAATAGACATTTTAGGAATTCAGCCCTCCAATTATAACCTAACTTATAACTCGTGATGTTCCAACTTAAAATTATGTAGACATTCAAAACAAAAATGCCATCCTGTATTTCTTGTTTCAGAATTAAGTTCGCAGTCCAAGCGTTTGCCTGATGGTGGCCGTATTCCTTGTTTTGAACGCAGTGGACCTTCTTCTTTTTCTTCTCGTAAGAGACACTGTCTAGACACGACTCACTCTCTTACCACACCCCATTATTCTGCCAGGTCTCCATCACCTGCCGAATCACCTCTTCGTGACAGATCGAGGTCTCCTAGTCTTAGCGAAACATTTCCCAGCGTACTTGGATTTAGTTTTAAAGATCTTGAATTTATTCGACTAATTCCCCACAACAATCCGAATCGAATATTCGAACTCCGAACATATATCTTTCCTCCGGATAAGCCAATTGGTTTGAAATCTAGATATCGTGTCTTTGAGCCCATGCCAACTAAAGAACAAATTGTATTATCAACGTCCAATGGCGACGTCTGCGCAGTATTGGCAAAAACATCATCCAGGCACACGTATCTTCGAGCAATATTTAAATCTGTTTCTAAGCTCTTAGCACGGGCGAAAATAAATATGAATAGCGGCGCAGTTAAAGAATTAACCGCAGAAGAAATCGTGGAATGTCCAGTTAACTGCAACGGTCAAATCACAAAGGATTATGGAGTATTACGTGAGTACAACACATGTTCGAAACCTGCAATAAGATATCTGAGAAAATTTCAAATGACTGAGGTTTTACTTCATCCTAAATTAATTTCGAGCTTAGAAGACCTCAGGATATGCCGAAAAAAGACTTCGGGTAAAATTGTTTAATTGTACTTAAATGAAAGCGGACGGAGCTTTAACAAAAGAGAATTTAGAATCACAAAATTTCAGTTGTCGATGCTTTCTCCTTTAATTTAAAAAGTTTTGCGCATGATAAGAATCTGTTCTCGCAGCGGACATATTTTTCAACTACATTTCTTCTTCTTGTCACTGGCTCCGAGCTTTCAAAAAAATGATTGAATTTTATTAATCCATAGCGCATTTTTTAGTAAAAACTTTCGCTATAACCAAACTATTTCTATTTTTTGTATAAGTAAATAGTCTTTAAATATATTTATTTGTTAGAAAAAATTTCTCAAGCTGTTTAACGAGATAAAATTATAAACGCTTATGGAATTGGACCCCACAATTACAATCTCCTTTACAACTTGTGATTGACCAGAATATGATTCTGAATATGTTATCTGTCACACCTGGGCGCAGGCTACCCCAGCCAAGTAAACTCGCATTTTAAACACTTAAATGTTTGTTATTCTATTTTTTTCTTACAGTTAAATTATTTCTCAAGAATAAAAAATGTATGCTTTATTGAAGAAACTAATCTAATACTAATGTATTATACTAAGGTATTTCTTGTTTCAGAATTTAGAAACAATTCCAGGGGTTTGCCGGATGGTGGCCCTAACACTGGTTCTCATCGCCGTGGATCTTCTTCTTCTTCTACTGACAGACATTATCCAGTCACGACTCATTCTATTGCCAACCCTCATTATTCTGACAGGTCTTCAACACCTGCCGAAACACCTCAACGTGACAAATCCATTTCTCTTACTCTCAGAAAAACTTTTTCAAACGTACTTGGATATAGATTTGATGAACTTTCCTTCATTCGACTTTCTCCCCGGACTAATCTGAATCGGATTTTCGAACTCCGAATATACGTTTTTCCTTCCGATAAACCAATTCGATTAAGAAAAAGAACTCGGGTCCTCATTCCCATGCCAACCGAGCAGCAAATTGTATTATCGACGCCCAATGGCGACGTCTATGCTATACTGGAAAAAGATCCAAGAAGACACATCAATATTCGTGCACTATTCACACCTGTTTTTGGTATGGCAGAACGGGCGAAAATAAACATGAATAGCGGCGCCGTTGAAGAAATGAACGGAGAAGAAATCGCCGAATGTCCAGTATTCCCACAGAAACCAATGACAACATTCTATAGAGTATTTCGTATGTCAAACAGATCTGGCGCTTTGAGCTAGGTCGTCATGATTTTTCCGCTAGAGCTTACTTGTACAGAGAACTCGGATGCTACGCGATTTGCACCACAGCAGGGGAAACGTATTTTTACAGGGGCATTTTTGAATTTCGTGGCTTTAACGTTGCATTCGGATCGGGCATTCGTGAACACCGTGCGTCTTCGGAACACGTTTATCATTAGTTTCATGGTTGCATTCTAAAGTTCAAATTTGTTTTTAATTTTTAAAGTCATCATAATTATTAATTATTATTATAGTTATTTTCAGATTTTCATAACTTATGCATTAAAAAGAAATGGTGAAAAAATTTTCTAATGAATTCAGTTTTTTTTCAACTTGTTCCAAAGTGATGAAATGATAATCTAATTGATTTAAGTCTGACTTAAAAAAATGGAAAATTATAGGCAGTTTAAAATTAAATTGAAGTTTACGTACATTATAGTTTTAGCTAAAAATCATATAAATCACATTTACGAATTTGAATAAAGCGCAATCTACACACCTAGTCGAATGTTAATACAGGTGGAAATCTGTTCAGACTCGCAAAGTTGAATGCTTCTCCTTCCCTTACTCTTACCTCCTTACTACCCATATGGGGACATGCACGCTACTTGATCCAATTTGCATGCCTTCTTCTAAATTTCCATTTAATGATTCACTTTTTTTATATAATACATTATGAATAATCTATGCCATCGAATTGCACGTGTTTAGTTACCAATGCAATGATTTTTTCGCTGATGTAAATGATTTTTTCTTGCATGCCAATGATGTTTCGAAGTTAATTTATATATGCAATGATTGATAAGTGGTCATGAATACAGATGTACATTGATTTATCATACACATTGATATTCTTTCTAAGTAATCAAAAACTTAGTACATCAAAAATAAAACAAAAAATCACCGATGACTAGGGGATAACATAAGCTAAAAAGAAAACCATCAAAATTTCTATTCTAGCCAAATAATTCAATCGCTCAACGAGGAAACACGTTCAGGCGCGCGATTCGTACCTTTGCGAGTAGTGGCAAGTCCAATCGACGCATATCATAAACAAAGGCTCCTCCGACAAAAATAAACGTATTTTTGAACTCTGCGACAAATTAATATAGAATTTAAATCTTAATTGGAAGATATTAAAATAAATTCAAATGTAATGATCGAACATAAAATAAAATGTAGAAACCCATTACAGGAATGCATTATAGGGTCTCATATTTATTTGAATTTTAAAGAAATTAAAATTAAATGAAATATCTATCAGACAAAATTAAAAATTAAATGACTAACCAAACTGTCGGGAAAGCAAGCACGACAACTTGAATTTCGAAGGTGCAGTAGTACCTCAAATCCAAAAACATAACAT
>NC_046658.1:137788781-137798491 GCF_010883055.1 Belonocnema kinseyi | reverse complement strand
GGCCCGTCTATAGAAAAACATAACCGTAGAAAAGAAAGAAATGAAAGTGTTCATCTAGAAAATAGAAATAGATCGGGAAAAGCGCCGTTCAACAAATAACAACAAGAAGAACCTTGTAATAGGCAGACAGTCCAATTCAATTTACGGGAACAATCAAGAGAAGCATCTAAATTGTCCGACAATAATATTGAAAACCGTAGCAGAATAAGAGTTAATAATTTAAAACTACAAAATTCTACAAAATTCTAAAAAATACCCTTACAAGACAGAATCGACTCAAACCAAAACAGAGCACTTGACTCTCGACAATAAATAACAGGTCAAACGAAAATTTACGATTATACGACAACTCAGACACAGACGACGAATCAGAAAATAACACAAATAATTAAACAATTGAAGCAACTTATTTTTCCTTCAGCACGATACAAATGCCGTTTTACATAATGAGCAATTGACCAAGAAAATTTTGAAATAATAAAGACGACAGTCCCACGCATTTTCTTAATGAAATAAGAATACTGAAAAGGCGTTATAAAGTAAACAATCCTGATATCTTAGAGAATGTAGACGAACTATTAACAGAATATGCTAAAGATTGGTGTTTAATTAATAAAAATTCTTGAAAAACATTATCAGATTTTCACGAAGATTTCGAAAACGCCAATATTGATGAAAGGTTTTCAAAAGAAATAAGACAACAAATTTAATTTTGCAACCAAAAACGAACTCAAGACATTCTACCATGCTTGACCGAAATTATCAAATCATATACAAAGTTGCACTCGATAAATAGTCGTAAATGTGAATTACGCATAACTTATGAAAATCTTAGAATAGAATATGAAATATATACAAAAAGAAACGGTTTTGAAACTTTTGAGCAATTAAAGGATTTAGGCAACGAATGAGAAACTGAGCTAGCCAAGTTAAAAATTAGAGGGCAAGTATTACAAATTACTGAACCTAAAATTATGGACAAAAATGAACATAAGAGAAATAACGGTAATGGAGACAAGAATAATCCTGAGACTAATTAAGAAGATAAAAGGAAAAATAAAAATAGTTAAAACAATAATCAAAACAGAAATCACAATCGAAGTAACCAGAGTACAACACCTTACAAGAATGGATTTCCGTTTATATCATTTAGATTTCCATTGCCACATTTTCCAAATCAATATCAAAAGAATTTCAGACTCAGATTTCCACCTCGTTTTCAACAAAATTTTCAACCTAGATTGAGGAAAATAACTCGGAAAATCATTGTTAACAAAATTGCCAAAAACCAAAAACTTGTCAATAATTCCAACAATGACTTACAAGATAAAACAAGTCACAATTTATTTAAAAACAGAAATGAATATACAAGTAATTTAATGTTCATCATTGCGATTCAATAGGTCAACTTAAAAAAATCCCATACTATGAGTACAATAAGCGAAACAAAAAAAGCAGGTATTATAACAAAAAATTCATCAACCTATTACCGAAACCCACAAAAAAATTAAATCCGAATAAAGACGAAATAGGGAACACATGTCTTCAATTTTCAAACTCGTTTCGCGAAAAATTATGGTTGCAAACGGTGAAACAGTCGATATAATTTGTGAGGTAGTAGTCCCAATTCACAAAGCATTGAAGGTTCAGGTTCGTCTTAAACCATAAATCTGTAGGCATTTTAGGCACGAAAATGCTGAAAATTTTACGGATGACCCTGAGCTATGACTCAGAAACTTGTTGTTTACTAGGGAGTCCTCCGAACTGCTATCTCGTGGAAACATATCGAAACTCGTTACCCCTTCCTATAACGGAAAGTAAGATAGAAATCAAACGTTACATTAAAGCCAAGGAAACTAAGGAAAGTAAAAAATGGAAATTTTGAGGAAAAATTATTGATTAATAAGGGAGTAGTTAGTAGCACTAACAGAAAATCAAAATTCAGAAGTAGTAGTAAACTGAAAAGTACTAGAGAGCATAAGAATAGCAGTTCAAGGTAAGCAGATAGCGAAATCCCCCCAGTACCTACAATTAGGTAAAAGAACAAGAAAAATTAATAATAAAGGTACTAATAATAAAAAATAAAAATTGAATGTCAAAAAGATATCGGGATATCGGAAATTGACAACATAAGTCAATGGGTTAATTTTAAAAATAATGCGATCAAGTTGAATCATATTTTAGATAAATTAAGAAAAAGAAACGAACAAGATAATTGTTCACCGGAAATTTGCGAAAGCATTGTCGAGCTTAGCGAATGCTAACAATCCCAGCTATAAAAACATCTTCAAAACAAACTTAAAATTCATTTGGTAAAAAAAGATGAGGCAACCCGTTTAACAAAACATGACATTTATGTGCTGGGCCACAATCCCATAAAAAGCGATACTATCACGTAAACCTGAAATTTGAAGAAATAATTCATTAAACAGTAGATAAATTATTAAAACAAGATACAATAGAACCTTCTTGTTCTGATTGGTGAAACCCCATAGTTTTAATTCAAAATCCAGGTGAAGATTACAGATTCTACTTTTATTTCAAAAAGGTCAATAATATTGCAAAAAAGGACTTCTACCCAATCCCACTCATGACAGAAATATTGGAACTGATGGATACTGATGGATAATATTATTACTCCAGACTTGAAGCCAAACATTTTTTAATATTCAGATATCGTATTAGATCAAATAAATGATGCATAATAGGTATGGCAATCTGGCATAGAAAATTCATCACACACTCTACCGTAACAATAGAACCAATGAACAGATTTAAAAAAAGCTAAACAATAGGATTGGGGATTATAAAAGGATGAGGCATTCGAAATAATTAGAGACCTTTTAACATAAGCATTATGAAGGGGCTACACGCCCTATTAAAACTCTTCGTTGTTGCTTGTGTGAGATGAGTTTTGTCAAGTCGACGAAACATCTACGAAGGCATCCTTCGTCAAAATTTTCAATAAACGAAGAGTCTTATCCATATTTGAAGGAAGAAGCAGTTTCTGAAGACATAAGTAATATAAGTGCAGATGATTATGTACGTAACAACTGCTGGTGAAGATTCTTTCACAATAAACGACCCAAGAATATTGATAAGGGTATACCGGAAGAGGAAGAAAACACTGATGAGAATGAACCACAGACGATTAGACTCGACTTGGGGAGAGCATCCAATACACAATCAACTTGTATTTTTAGATATAAATCTAGCCGATTCCGCATATCGAAACGAATAAGCGCACAATTGTTGTGTGATTTTCTATACTATATTCTACACAATGTAAGAGTCCGTACTGATCATAATAAACTTCGTTTGGAAAAGCTCCTCCTGAATGCGAAACCACTTTTGATCCTGATCAAATAACCGATATGATAGATAAGTTAAGGGGGTCCACACCTTTTCGGGTGACAAAAAAGCAACTTTTTGCGATTTTTTTATGTAGACAGGTATTTTGTTATTAATGTTTTAATATTCAATTACCAAATACTATAAGAAGCTATGATAATTTTTTGGTGATAAAAGAGTCATAAATAAGCGCGTTACAGCGAATCTACGAGTGATCCAGAAAAAGGCGTTTTTCGGTAAGTAAAATTGCTCAAATCTGGCGCATATGAAATCAAAACATCCAACGGCATTCGTTAATAGACAGTTTCTGCCTGCGATTGAACAAAACTAGATGTAAAAATATTTATTTCCAACGAAATGGCGGACTTTTGCAGTCAAACGTCAATTTTCCGCTAAAAAAGCGCTGCTCTTTGGCCATAAAAGGATTACAAAAAAAATAAATCGTTCAATCCCACTAGTTTTATATCCTGAATAACTCATAGAAATTTGAAAGCCATCGGCAAAGCCATTCTTGACATATGTTATTCGCCGACTTTGAAAACATCGGTTCGAGAAAAACGCGTTCAAGTTCAAAAAGTTGAAAATCTGTGGAAAAATGTATATATCATTTCAAAATATTTACCTACGTAGAATCATCGATTCCAGAACCATTTGTATAAAAATTTAATTTAAAAAATCGATCTTTCAAAACCCAAAAAGGTAGCAGCTGTCTTTGATTGAACCAATCATTTTTGTGTTATCTAATGGTTTAATTATAGATATCATTGGCTGTTTTTAGGCGAATCAGAATGATGCTCATATATGAATGGACATTCTAAAAAATATGCCTGAATTTAAATCTAAATTCCAAAGAGGAGATATATTTATAGTAGATAGGGAATTCCGCGATGCTATTTCATATCGTGCAGGTGAAAGATTTATTGCAAAAATACCGAAATCAACACAAAAAGGCCAAAATTAACTGTGTCACATGCGTGTAAATCGATTAGGGTTTATAATTAGGGTCATATATGTTGTAGAATTGATAAATGGCAATTTGAAGACCTGTTTCAAATATTTTATTCAAGTGTGGCAAACGCCAATATTACTACACTTGAATACGGATTTTGAAAATGCGCTAACGACTCTTAATAAGTCCGATGCTAGATTAATTTCAGACTTTGATAATGTTTAGGAAAAATTAAAACTGATGTGGTCTAGGACTATTCAAAAAAACTTTTTAGGAGAAATCGTACAAAGAACTCATATGAATCACAAGTCTAGAAAGCTATGTAAAATAATGATAAGCAATTAGAAGATTTCTCGATTATAACAGAAAAAGGTATGTAGATAATGACTTTGGGACACTATAAATAAAAGAAACTAAATCCTATTATGAAGAACATGCTGCTCATGATGGCAGGTTTCGAATTGAAATATTTAGAAATACTAAAAAAATTGCCTTTGATTTTGACGGATTGAAAGTAGAACATTCTTTGAATTTGAAATGCTTGCATAAAGCTTTATCAAAAAGATCTCTTTTAGATCGCTGTATTTGTATGCGCCTCCGTATTCTGAATTTTTTATTCAATTAGGTATAGTTAAAGATTAAGTTTTTCAAAGTTCTATAAGCTTTGAGGGATAGTTTCTCATGATGAAACTCGCGCTGCAAGCTCGATTTTTGAAAGATATTTGTAAACAGGTTTTGTTCCATCTTTTTTCTCATAACTTCGGTCGTAGTTCCACCAATTCTATTTTCTTTTCCAATTACAATGTCTTTTCACGAATAAAACAAAAAGTACGCGTCCAATCAAGAAGTGATTATTGACGAATTTTTAGATGTTTTTTTGGAAAAGCGATTTTTTAAATCTCAGTATTAGTCGTTATTTTAAATTTTTACCACGCGATAATTTGCACTGAATTTTTTTAATTATCTTGACCATGACGTATTTCAAAAATTAAAAAGAAAACTTATTCACAATTATAATCCATGATCATTTATAATTTTAAAGCTTTGAAAACGATATTTCATTTAATTACTAGTAATATAAGTACTAATATCACTTCACGTAGTGAAACTCGGATAATTTTTAAACTATAAATAGGATTAAGTTTATCTGATTCAGAGAGATTTTTATTGAATCTCGTGAAATCAATTGAAATCTGAAATATATGTTTTGAAAATTCTTTAATCTCGTGGAATCGCTTTGAAATTTCATTGAAATATTCGAATCCTAAAGAATTCTTTCGGTCATCAGGAATTCCTAAGAGTACCTATGTATTCAGAAAAAATTAACTAAATCCTACGAGTTAAAATGTTAGCGTCTTCTAAATAATTTATGAAAGAATTAAATTCGTCTGTACAACTCTTTGAATTTCTAAAGCTTCAAATCTTAAACATAAAATATTACATAGTAGGTGATATGAGTTTGAAAGAAGTGCGTAGTAACTAATTTATTTTAGATTAAACTGGCTCTTATCAAATGTAAATATCACAGAAGGACAAAGTTAACGCCTTTCATATAAAAGATTACGACTACAGTTGAGAATTTTATACGTCAATGCAGCATTCGGATATTTATTAGTTAGATTGTTACATTGCATTGTCAAATTGAAAAGATGAATATTGTCTGTACTCTGCTCTTATCTGTGGCCTTTATCCTGAATTCTATCGGTGAATATAATAATATAATATATCTATTATTTAGGTAAATATCCTTTTATGCTTTTTTCTGTACATGTGTCAATAGTATGTTAGTAAAAGTAAAATGTACTTATACTCCAATTCGAGGGTATAGACCGTTAAGTGATGTTCGGGTGAGGGAGGCGGAAGCCATGAAGCGTAAGTCAAGCACAATATTGGAGCGCATAGTATCAGAAGACGAGTGTAATTCTGATAATTACAGAAAAAAAACACAACCGTTCAATCATAACCAATAAAAAAAAAAATATTTGAATTTCAATTTTGGAAGTATATGTATATGGAGCTTCCCACAGAATATTTACCACGAAAATTTATTCACGTAAGAAATGTAAAAAATGTAGTCCAAATAGACTATACTAAAATCCACTTTAATTATTGATTCAAAAGTATAAGTCAAATATTTAAGAACAAATGTATTTTTATTCAATTTGGAGCTGTTTTCTTATTTTTCATTTTAAAGAGTGGACTGAACGTTTTTGTTGATCTGCTAAGCATTTGGAAGTGGCTAGTCAAGTACTTTTGAATCGGATGAGATCAAGAAAAACGTTTTGTCTACTCTTTAAAAAAATATATATACATATATACATACATATAAAAAAACTGAACTAAAATTAAAAGAAAACATCTATTTATTTATAAATATTTGATTTATATTATTAATTAGATAAATAAAGTGAATTTTAGTATACCTTATTCGAAAGTTGAGGAGAATACCCACATTCTACCTTTCCTATGAGTTTTCAAATATTTGTTTAATATTGCAGTATATGCGTTTAAAAAAATGTTCTTTTTTCTGAACATAATTTTTCTCCAGGTAAAAATTCTTTGTCTTGCCATTAAAAAAACATGAAAACCCGGTTATACATAATATCAAATGTTGTTGTATTTTTTTACTTTAAACTCTCACTGCTGCGACGATTATATTTCGGGGATAATGCGTGAAAACGCAAACGGGTTTACTAATTGCACAGGCACGTCGAATTCATGAAAGTGAGCATGTACGCGCGCTTTACTTCTGAATAGAGTGGGATAAAGTGGAAAAAATTCCGCTCACTCTTCTAGAATCGCATTTATTTTCGTGATACATGGATTATTTAAAACCGTTTAAAATAGATGATAAAAATTAAATAATAATTATGATGATCATATCATGTGTAATGATGAATATTATTGATAGCTCGGTTTTGTATGCTATATCAAAGTCAACAATTAAGAATGGGGGTTAATTCCGCAATATTTTCCGATTTTGTCAATTTTATAATAAACCGCGTTTATATCTAACGTTGGTGCACGTAAGCATTCACTTACATACGCCTGGTAAGGGACCACACCACTGCTCCTCAGCGGAGGAGAAATTACCGCACTGCTTGCTGTTGGTCTTCTTTATCACTTCGTATTGTAAGGTGATGCATGGCAAATGGATATAAATGAGAGCGCTAGCAGGGATATAAACGTGAGAGAATATAAGTCAGAGGGAATATAGAAGCGGTTTAAGTGTATTTTGCTTAAGGGGGCAGTCTGCCATCTTCCATGGCATTTTTCAAACATTTTTTTCTCAAAGTAAAATTAATTTATTAATATCAAACTTTTAGTAAATAAAAAAAGAGGTTGAAAGGTAATACCGAAATTGCCATTCTCAAACAGGGATTAACTTTAGGCCGACGTACCATTGATATGTACATTTGAAAAAATGTATGTATTCTATTTAAACCTCCTTTTCTACCTACTAAAAGTTTGATATTAATAAATTAATTTCACTATGAGAAAAAAATGTTTCAATAAAGTCATTGAATATGGCAAACTGCCCCCTTAATTTTAAAATGCTCAATTTGCTCAGTTTTTACAGCTTCAAATTTCGCAATAATTTTAATTGCTCTCGAAAGCTTCGCGTTACATAGCTCAACAAAAAAAAACAATATTTTCTGAAACCCGAGCGTCTCAATGTAATAGTTTACCCCGATTCAGTGGTTTTTTTTATCATTGTTTCCTACACTTGACCTACTACTGAACTGATGGTTTGTTACTTACTAATTCATAGCCTATGTATCTAGTACAAAACAGTGAAATACATTCTCCTTTATTTTATGTATCAATTCTAATTGCAAAAAATACATTAGGCCTTCCCTGGGTAAGGGAAAGCTTAAAGAATTATGACAAAGAAACCGAAAGCATCTTCTAGTTGCGTATAGAGGGTTACTGTGCTAAGGGCTTCTGCTGAACATGATTAAAATACCACCTTCTTGAGTTGTTTTGAGTGGGGTCTGTGAGATACCGGGCGACCTTTTAGAGTATACAGCCTTATCCTTTGCTGTGGAGCTCTTAGCAAGGAAGAACGTACCATTTGCTTAGATTTTCGACAGGTCGCGCACAAACTGCGGATACGTTATTACAAACTTTACAACCTAAAGTTGCTGACGGCCAGTCAGCAAGTTTTTAACAGAATGTGGGTACTACCTGGCACTAGAAGAAGTTTTATGCCGTCTATCACCGTGACCTTCCAGAAAGGTGTTTTCTAGGGCGAACTTACGTGCCCACTCCCCTTTATCCTCAAATAATTGATACTATCTCTGGCACTTCGCCATTCAGAAGGTTGCTTCTACGACAAGCCTTGAAATGAAAATCACGAGGTTACGTTCGTAATTTACATGTATGATCAGAAGATATATGCTAAATTTAAATAGCAACTACATCGGGCTTCACAGATTGTCGAAAAATACAATCAGGAGATAGAAATGAAATATAAGTTAAAAAAATGCGCCAAAGTTTATTTGAAATGAGATACAAACGCCTTATCTGGCAGATTTGATCTTTCAAACACTCGGCGAGGAACAAAGTACCTGCAACGAGCATGCTCTCCATAACGGTAGTAGCGCAAATACTTATTGGCAACATGTCTCGTTTTCACCACTACGAAGCTCTACTCAGCTGTAAGAATGAGACAGAATTTTTCTATGCTGAGTGAGCTGACGTAGTGATGGAAACAAGTCATCTCGAAAATAAATGAGTATTTGGGACCAAATGTCTTCTTGCTGAAGACCCTCGCAGTAGATATTGTAAGACTGGCTCGAAAAATGCCTTTTTCATTTCGCTCATTCAAAATGGATACTTAGATTGCAAGAAAATCTATTTTGCAAGGCAAGGCGGGTGCTTGTTTTACCGACCAAAAAGTTCTCGAAAATTCTAGAAAGATAGTTGATCGAAGTGATCTAGGTGATTCTCGAAGCTTCTTGAAAGTTGATAAGTATAATTCTCTGTTACACATACCTTTCATAGCATTGCGAATGCGTGTGAAAATAGTACCGAACTGTTCAAAGTTGACCAAAGTGATGTACGCGATCATCGAGGCTTCCAGATCCTTTGGCCTTAACTTACCATACACAGTAGGACTCGTTGAATCGGTACGGATCGGGTCTCCACTTTCGATCAGGCGGGTCGCAGAATCAAATCTAGCTACACCTCCTGGTGGTGACGTAACTTATAATGTACAAGGCCCTAACATTTCAGTGGCCGTTACAAGCCGGTGAATATTCATGCGTACAGCACTGACTTCCGTCGCGTGGAGTCGGCTGCGGTTTTACACGCGTGTACCAACCTATCACGGTCAGTGGAGAAGTTTTGAGTGGGGACTACATCCCTCCAAGGATTTCGATGTGACGATTCCCGATGCGACTGGTAA
>NC_046658.1:137782843-137788681 GCF_010883055.1 Belonocnema kinseyi | reverse complement strand
TATATTGGTAGCTGCCTATACTTTGCAATGAATTGGTAAAAAATATAGTGAATGCGTATGTTTCTATCTCACACACGGTACGGTCATAGTACGGAAAGGAGTACTGAACTACATATACTATATGTATCTAATCTGCATACAAGTCTATTCGCTTTTTCGAATCATTCTGCGATTGGGGGCGCACATCCAATGCTGACAACGTACTCTACACTAAGTGAGCGAGAAATATACGTCTGCACTCTCTCTTTGGCCAGAAATCTCTATTTTTACCAGCAACTTCTCAAGCTATTAGCAATATAGGAATATGACATTTATATGAATAGTGCCCACAGGTAAAATGCTGATTCACCTAGTATCGATAGAAGCAAGAAGGTGGAGCTCAAACCCTGAAATACATGCCGTGAAACTCAGGTTTTGCTTAGATCAAGGCTTTAAAAGATATCTAGTGGTTTTCTAGAAAGATAGTTGATCAAAGTGAGCTAGGCGACTTTCAAAGCTTTAAGAAACATAACCTAATATCAAGCATTATGCCTGAACTGCCCTAACTTTAAAAGTCATGGCTTCCGATTGCCTTTAAATTTTCAAAGTTTGCTTGCCTGTATGATAGTGGTATACTCACCAATTAATAGACTCTTACTGCCACCCCTTCACGATCTACAGGGGGTGAAATTTGCATCCCCTGGGCAAAGTGGGTATTGTCAAATGGTCATAACTTTCTTTTTACAAACGAGAATGGAATTTTCTATTAGTGATTCTTAAAGTGTTTTTTATGCTCTTTCATTCTGTGAAATCTATCATTGTTTATTTTTTCATTTTGATAAACAAACAGCCATTTAAAGTGTTTATTTCACATTTTTTACTTTTCGGGCAGATTTTTTAAAATCATTTTTGAATCAAGATTGACTTTTTCCCTTCCTCTCACCCTCGGACAGGTCGGTCAGTCCTACTTGGGACTTGGTTGTGGGTATGATTCTCCAGCGCAGCCGCACTAAATACATCATAATTTATTTAGATCGCCTTTTTTCGCGCAGGGTTTGCTTCTCTGAATTTGAAGGTTTTTGAATGTCTTCGGAAACAGATCATGTTCTATTGCTAATAAAGTTTCTTCCAGTTGCAGTTGTTTATTCTCATTTGGAACAAATGATGACATTTTAGATGGTCGAGAATTGTAATTGCTTCAGTGAATCTAATTTCTAGTTTTTTGGTCATCTATGTGATCTTCTTTCAAACTGAAAATAATTACTGTAATCTTTAAATAATTCTTAGCCCCTTCGAATAACTTAATCGCAGTTAAGATTGGATACTGTGCTGAGCGCTACAAGCTAGCTTTTGCCGAAAGTATTTCCAAATTTTCACCAATCCCGTCACCTGGAACATTTCCATCTGCAGTTATATCGAAATGTGTTTCTGCAGTGTCATGACTTAAACAATCTGAGAGCATTGCCATGCTAAAATGCTTCAGTTCGTTTCCATCTTTGTAATAAATAACTACTGTAAATATAGATGCTCGATTATTATTCCACTGGAAAGATTGTACAGCACTTTGCACGATGAAGGCGCAGTCATAAATTATGCGTTCTAAGCATCATTATTCCATCATTATCCTCTTCTTTAAATTTTTCAAATAATAATTGTTGGGCTTCGTCGTTTATTTCAAGGGGCTTTAGCTAAATTTTAGACTTTAATTCGGGCAACACTTGAGTAACTTTTTCGTTAGTAGAATCTTTAGTAATGTCTGCTAGTCTCTGCAGTGGTGTCACTTTGGGCCTGAACGTTTCATTGAACAAACTTTCATTGTAGGATTCACTCCTTATCAGCATTCAATCCTTTCGTTGTATCGCATTACTCCTTTTAACAATTTGACGTAAAGTATCTATCTGTTTCCTGAAATCCATGTTGATGTGGATGCAGATAAATGAAGACTGATTAACTGTTTTCGCTACATTTCTATTTATAAGAATGAGGCAGTTGAATGTTCATCAGAATATGGAAGCTTTGAGGATCGCGTAACTCACTTAAGTCAACTGTGCACAGTTCGGTACTATTTTCCGGTGCATGTGCAATGCTGCGAAAGTTCTGCGTGACACAGAAATATACATCCATACTCTATTTTTAACAATTTATTGCAAAGTATAGGCAATTAGCAATATATACGAGTATTACATATATGGTAATCTAAAGCCAAAGTTGCTGGAAGCCTTGAGAAACCCCGTCGCCTGGCCGCTTAGTGCAAGGCATAGGCAGTTGGTAACATATACGAGTATTATATAAACTAGACCGAACTTTCTAGAAGCTTCGAGAATCACCTAGATCACTTTGATCAACTATCTTTCTAGAAGTTTCGAAAACTTTGGGGAATACCTCGAGCGCCATCTACACGGGCGCCATCTAACCAAAAAAAGATTTTACTCACTCGGTCGGTAAATCAGGGACCCAAATTGCTGACTTGGTCATCGATAAGTGACAGTAATCTACCTTACCGACCGAGTGGTCACCGACTGCCTGTCAGCTGTCCGGTGGCGCCATCTGTCGGTGGCAGATGAAACTACGTAGCCGTTCCAGAATTCCCATAAGTATACTACTAGCAATGTTAGATGCAGTGATTTCTGTAGAAGTATGAGAGTTATCATTGCCCAATTGTACAAATATTACGGGTACAAAATTTGGCTCCCTGTGGATTATAAAATCATTTTTGTATTCTAATAATCAGAACTTTTTTAAAGCAATTGAAATGATTGTAAATTTTCACTCCTTAATGTGTAAGCAAAATTCGTGTGCAAAATTCTTTTCAGCTCTTGACCTAAGTGCTGGTTTTCACCAAATACCAATGAAAGAGGAATGTAAAAGTACACTGCCTTTTCAACACAACTGGGACACTTAGAATATAATCAAATGCCCTTTGGCTTAAAAAATGCTCCGGCCGCATTCCAGAGAATGATGGACAGAGCATTCCACGGTCTCATTGGAGGACATTGCTTCGTTTATATCGATGACATGGTCATATTTGAAAACACAATTCAAGAGCACAATAATAACCTTAAATTGGTTCTACAACGTATCAATGACTTAGGACTAAAATTAAAGCCTAAAAAATGTGAATATTTGAAACCAGAATTAGAATATTTGGGTCATATTATCACAAAAGACGGGGTAAAACCAAGCAATGAAAAAATTAAGAAAATCGTCGATTTTAAACAATTAGAAACAATTAAAGATATACAATCTTTTCTTGGTTTAACTGGTTATTATAGAAAATTTATTTAAAATTTTTCTACGATCGCTAAACCTTTAACAGCATTGACAGAAAAAGAAACACCATTTAATTGGACATTAAGCTGCGAAAAAGCCTATCAAACTCTAAAAAATGCCTTAACATCTGCGCCAGTATTAAAATTCCCAGATTTTAGAATAAAATTTATTTTAGCAACCGATGCCTCCAATTTCGGACTAGAGGCAGTCCTTTCTCAGGAAGGGCATACGTGCCTGTTTATATCGAGAACTCTAAATAAAGCGGAAGAGAACTATACGACCAACGAGAAAGAGTTTTTAGCCATTGTGTGGGCCGTTAAGCGTTTAAGGCAATACCTGTTAGGAAAGAAATTCATTATCCAAACTGACAACAAAGCATTGATTTGGCTACATAACGTAAAAGATCCTAGTTCCCGATTATTAAGATGCAGACTAAGACTTGAAGAATACGTATACGAAATAGAATACGTGAAAGGAAAGGAAAATAAAGTAGCTGATTGTTTATCGCGACTATTCCCCATCCAGGAAAAAGACGTAGGACAAATATTTGCCATAACCAAAGACTCTTTACGATGAGCAATGGAAAGCGCAGGAATATCAAACAAAAAAGTAGAAGAAGAAAATCTACAAGAACTATTACCGGAAATAGAAATATTCGATACACCAGTTATTAGAGAAGATAGAATACTACAAGAAAAAGAGAAAATAAAATTACGACACAAAAGAATGACAGAGCCCTCACCTGAAACAGACATAGGAGGGGAAAGGGAACCAAAAAGACAATCGGATTCAGAAAATTTGTACACTGACTTTAAGCAATGGCGATTAAATCCCATTCCAGGAAAAATCAAGATAAAACCAAACGCAATAGGAAAATTATGGACAACATTAAAAAAGGAAGGCTTGTCGAAATTTAATGAAAAACAATGGTTAAGAAAATTAGGCCAACTCACTGAAGAAATATTAAGTAAAAACCTAACCATTACTCGCATCCGTATAGGAAATCCTTTAATTTCCCCTTTGCAAAAAGAGTCACTCCAAGAAATGTTAGAATTTCTATCAACATACTACCCAAAAAACTCATTCTCACTGTGTTTCGTCAACACAAGTGAATTGTCAAAGGAATGAAAAGAAGCAATTGTGAAAGAAGCACACGCTAGTCATATGTGCGACCAAAAAACTTTAGAAAAGGCACAAAAATTAGGACATTGGACTAATATGGAAAACGATATTAAAAAATATGTAAAACATTACCCCATTTGTCAACTTAATGAAAGGACAAGAATTAAATATCAGATGGAGAGTATAATCCCTGATATCCCTTTAAAACCAAACAATAAAATAGCCATGGATATCTATGGACCTCTCCCAGAAACAATTAAAGGTAATAAGTATATACTGAGTATACAAGATCGATTAACCAGATATACATTACTACTCCCTTTAAAAAATGAAACCACTGAAGCTATAATTGAACAATCAATTGATCACTACATTTACACCTTCGGAGCAGCAAAAACAATCTTAACTGACCAAGGACACAACTTCATTTCTGACCTAATACAACAGTTCGAAGAAGCCCTCAAAATCCAACATATCAAAACGACAGCTTTTCACCCACAATCAAACGGTCGTAAACACAACAAAAAATCAAACTACTGGATTCTCATCCTTTGAACTTACCTTCGGAAGAGAACCCAATCTACCATCAACCGTCCAGCAAAACCCGAATATAACTTACCAAGTATTAATTAGAAAATGGAAGAAAAAGGACGAGATAAATCTATCCAGAGCCAGGGAAAGAATTAGTCTAGAAAATAAAAAGACGAAAAAATACCTCGACGCGAAAATTCTAAATCATCACCCACTCTATAAAGCAGATCAGTTGGTTAAGGTAAAAAACAATACGAAGACCAACAAACTAGATCCCTCATGGAAAGGTACTCATAAAATAATTAGCATTCTGGACAACAACAATCTTAAAATCCTAACAAAAAATAAGGTAGTACAAGTCCATATTGACAACGTTCTGCCTTATTTTTCAGATAAAGGTCAGCCTATTTCTACTGACAATGATAACCCTGGTCAGAGCTCAAGTGAGAATCGAGCCGCTGACATCTAACCTATATAAGAGGAATTCGGTTTAGCTACTATTTACGAAGAACAATGGACACTGATAATCGGAATTAACCTCACCAATACTCATGAGAGAATGTATAACATTAACAAATTTAAGGACTTTTTAGTCCAGAATTGCGATAGTAAATGCCCAGTTAGAAATACTGTTAATAGTATGGTTGACAGGTACAATCGATTAAAAACAAAAGAAATTTTATTACTTAATATTATAGGGAAAAATACATTCAGATGAGGTTTATTTAATATTGTTGGAGATATTTCGAACACCCTTTTCGGTACATTATCCCAAAACGACATAGATCAAGTTAACTACGAATTTGGTCAAGTCTATTCGGATAGTAAAAAGGTGGCCGAAATTGTCAAAAATAACACAAAGATCATTAAACTAATTCTTGATAGTTCCTCACAAGATATGCAAAGTTTTAACGGCAGGCTCATGGCCGAAAGTCA
>NC_046658.1:137780611-137782743 GCF_010883055.1 Belonocnema kinseyi | reverse complement strand
ACGCAAACATTCACTTATATACGCCTGGGAGAGGATCACACCACTGCTCCTCAGCGGAGGAGAAATTACAGCACTGCGTGCTGATGATCTTCATTATCACTTCGTACTGTGAAGTGATGCATGGCAAATGGATATAAATGATAGCGCTAGGGGGATATAAACGTGAGAGAATATAAGTCGGAGCGAATATAGAAGCAGTCTGCCATCTTCCATGGCTTTTTTCAAACATTTTCTTCTCAAAGTAAAATCAATTTATTAATATCAAACTTTTAGTGAAATAAAAAAATTTAAAGACAACCTGAAGTTAATCCTTGTTTGAAACTGACTGACATGATATCTCGACTTCGGGTCAATGAAAATAGAAAAAGTTGTGAAATTAGTGAACTTAGTGAAATATAAAAAAGCAGCTATTGTGTAAACTGAGATAATTCACATGTGCTAACACAAAAACAAAGTTTCGAAATTGTAGAATCTCATTTCAATAATTAAAGTTAAAAAAAAGATCAAAGTCCGATTTTTTCCATTTCCGATGGACTAAAGTCGAGATATCTTTCCAGCTGTTCTCAAACAGGGATTTACTTTAGGCGGACGTACCAGTCATATTTATATTTAAAAAATGTACGTATTACCTTTAAACCTTTTTTTCTATCTACGTAAAGTGTGATGTTAATAAGTTAATTTTATTATGAGAAAAAAATGTTTCAATAAAGTCATTGAATGTGGCAGAATGCCCCCTTCATTTCAAAATGCTCAATTTGCTCAGGTATGACAGCTTCAAATTTCGCGATAATTTCAATTGCTCTTGAAAACTTCACGTTACATAGCCAAAAAAAACAATACTTTCTGAAACCGGAGCGTCACAATGTCATAGCTTACCAAGATTCAGTGGTTTTTTAAAATAATTTTTTCCTACACTTGACCTACTACTGAACTGATAGTTTGTTACTTACTAATTCATAGCTTATGTATCTAGTATACAGTGTTACTGTGCTAAGGGCTTCTGCTGAATATGATTAAAATACCACCTTCGTGAGTTGTTTCGTACATAGACTTTGGGATACTGGGCGACCTTTTAGAGTATACAGCCTTATCCTTTGCTGTAGAGCTCTTAGCAAGGAAGAACGTACCATTTGCTTAGATTTTCGACGGGTCGCGCACAAACTGCGGATACGTTATCACAAACTTAAGAACTTAAATCTGCTGACCGCTAGTCAGCATATTGTTAACAGAATATGCTGGCTACCTGGCACTAGAAGAAGTCTTATGTCGTCTATAACCGTGACATTCCAGAAAGGTGTTTTCTAGGACGAACTTACGAGCCCACTCTTCTTTTTCCTCAAATAATTGGTGCTACTAGGCAGTCTAATAAGTACCTGAAAGTTCTAAGAGATGGCATTAGTATTCACGAATGTGAACCATTTTCGTCGAGCTTGATCCGTTAAATGACGCCTGTCAAAACTTCAGCCATTTATGTTTAAGCATTTGCAAGTTACAGCACTGAGAAGCGACTAACCTCCGAGTTTTTTTTAATATGGAAAAATCTGAGTTTCGAGTTTTGATCAAACACTACTATCTTCGCAAGAAAATGATACCCGAGACCAAGGCCAAGCTGGATAAGTATGACCCGGACTCTGCACCGTCGATTAGAACGATTTATAAGTGGTTTACCGAGTTTCATTGTGACCGTACGAGCACAGTTGATGCTGAACGATCTGGGCACCCAAAAGAGGTCACTACACCAAAAAATGCCGACAAAATCTATGATATGATGTTGAATGATACCAAATTGAAATTGAGAAAGATAGCTAATGCTGTAGGCATATCATTGGAACGTGTGGGCAATATCGTGCATTCAGTTTTGGGCATGAAGAAGCTCTGTGCGCGATGGGTGCCGCGTTTGCTCACAGTGGACCAAAAACGAATTCGTGTGACTACTTCCCAGCTTTTGCACCGTTCATAACCATGGATAAAACCTGGATCCACCACTACACTCCTGAGTCAACGCAACGGGCAAAACAGTGGGTTCCACCGGCCGAAATTGTCAAAAATAACACAAAGATCATTAAACTAATTCTTGATAGTTCCTCACAAGATATGCAAAGTTTTAACGGCAGGCTCATGGCCGAAAGTCA
>NC_046658.1:137779267-137780511 GCF_010883055.1 Belonocnema kinseyi | reverse complement strand
TGATCTCATCCGATTCAAAAGTACTTGACTAGCCACTTCCAAATGTTTAGCAGATCAACAAAAATGTTCAGTCCACTCTTTAAAATAAAAACTAAAAAAAAAAGCTGCAAATTGAATGAAAAACCATTTGTTTATAAATATTTGATTTATATTATTGAATCAATAATTAAAGTGAATTTTAGTATAGTCTATTTGAAAGTTCAGGAAAAGGATCACATTTTTTACATTTCTTACGTGAAAAAAATGTTCGTGGCAAATATTCTGTGGGAAGCTCCATATACATATACTTCCAAAATTGAAATTCAAATATTTTTTTTTATTGGTTATGATTAAACGGTTGTGTTTTCTCTTCTGTAATTATCAGAATTACACTCGTCTCCTGATACTATGCGCTCCAATATTGTGCTTTACTTACGCTTCATTGCTTCCGCCTTCCTCTCCCGAACATCACTTAACGGTCTATGCCCTCGAATTGGGGTATGAGTACATTTTACTTTTACTAACATACTATTGACACATGTACAGAAAAAAGCATAAAAGGATATTTACCTAAATAATAGATATATTATATTATTATATTCACCGATAGAGTTCAGGATAGCGACCAAAAATAAGAGCAGAGTACAGACGATATTCATTTTTTCAATTTAACAATGCAATGTAACAATCTAACTAATAAATATCCGAATGCTGCATTGACGCATAAAATTCTCAACTATAGTCGTTATCTTTTATATGAAAGGCGTTAACTTTGTCCTTCTGTGATATTTACATTTGATAAGAGCCAGTTTAATCTAAAATAAATTAGTTACTACGCACTTCTTTCAAACTCATATCACCTGCTATGTAATATTTTATGTTTAAGATTTGAAGCTTCAGAAATTCAAAGAGTTGTACAGAGGAATTTAATACTTTCATAAATTATTTAAAAGATGCTAACATTTTAACTCGTAGGATTTAGTTAATTTTTTTCTGAATACATAGGTACTCTTAGGAATTCTTGATGACCGAAATAATTCTTTACGATTCCAATATTTCAATGGAATTTCAAGGCGATTCCATCCGTCATGGTTAAGATAATTTAAAAAATTCATTGCAAATTATCGCGTAGTAGAAATTTTAAATGACGACTAATACTAAGATTTAAGTACACCAGACTCTCACTTTCAGTCACTTTGTTCTCGGCCTTCATAGAACTGCAGGCTCATGCAGTTTCTCAGGGGAGTGTGGTGAGAGCGTTTGCG
>NC_046658.1:137777509-137779167 GCF_010883055.1 Belonocnema kinseyi | reverse complement strand
ATATATATATATATATAATATCGCAAACGCTCTCACCATACTCCCCTGAGAAACTGCGTGAGCCTGCAGTTCTATGAAGGCCGAGAACAAAGTGACTGAAAGTGAGAGTCTGGTGTACTTAAATCTTAGTATTAGTCGTCATTAAAAATTTCTACTACGCGATAATTTGCAATGAATTTTTTAAATTATCTTAACCATGACGGATGGAATCGCTTTGAAATTCCATTGAAATATTCGAATCGTAAAGAATTATTTCGGTCATCAAGAATTCCTAAGAGTACCTATGTATTCAGAAAAAAATTAACTAAATCCTACGAGTTAAAATGTTAGCATCTTTTAAATAATTTATGAAAGTATTAAATTCCTCTGTACAACTCTTTGAGTTTCTAAAGCTTCAAATCTTAAACATAAAATATTACATAGCAGGTGATATGAGTTTGAAAGAAGTGCGTAGTAACTAATTTATTTTAGATTAAACTGGCTCTTATCAAATGTAAATATCACAGAAGGACAAAGTTAACGCCTTTCATATAAAAGATAACGACTATCGTTGAGAATTTTATACGTCAATGCAGCATTCGGATATTTATTAGTTAGATTGTTACATTGCATTGTTAAATTGAAAAAATGAATATCGTCTGTACTCTGCTCTTATTTTTGGTCGCTATCCTGAACTCTATCGGTGAATATAATAATATAATATATCTATTATTTAGGTAAATATCCTTTTATGCTTTTTTCTGTACATGTGTCAATAGTATGTTAGTAAAAGTAAAATGTACTCATACCCCAATTCGAGGGCATAGACCGTTAAGTGATGTTCGGGAGAGGGAGGCGGAAGCAATGATGCGTAAGTAAAGCACAATATTGGAGCGCATAGTATCAGGAGACGAGTGTAATTCTGATAATTACAGAAGAGAAAACACAACCGTTTAATCATAACCAATAAAAAAAAAATTGAATTTCAATTTTGGAAGTATATGTATATGGAGCTTCCCACAGAATATTTGCCACGAACATTTATTTCACGTAAGAAATGTAAAAAATGTGGTCCTTTTCCTGAACTTTCAAATAGACTATACTAAAATTCACTTTAATTATTGATACAATAATATAAATCAAATATTTATAAACAAATGGTTTTTCATTCAATTTGGAGCTTTTTTTTTAGTTTTTATTTTAAAGAGTGGACTGAACATTTTTGTTGATCTGCTAAACATTTGGAAGTGGCTAGTCAAGTACTTTTGAATCGGATGAGATCAAGAAAAACGTTTATTCTACTGTTTAAAAAAAAAAATATATATATATATATATATATAGATATAAAAAAACTGATCTAAAATTAAAAGAAAACATCTATTTGTTTATAAATATTTGATTCATATTATTAATTGAATAATTAAAGTGGATTTTAGAACATTTTTATGGCCTACATGAACAGATTTGACGTTCTTCCAGGCGAGCTGTAGAAAGTTTGATGAATTAATGATCTTTTTTGTTAATCACTTTGTAAATTACCCAAACCATGGTACCGGAGACAGTTATCAAATTTTGCAAAAAACATTTGTGGCGCATATGAGCGCATTCGAAGACGAATCATTTCATATCAGCAGCTGTATGTTTCATATCACTGTCGAACATTTAACACTTGCACCACG
>NC_046658.1:137773035-137777409 GCF_010883055.1 Belonocnema kinseyi | reverse complement strand
ACGCAAACATTCACTTATATACGCCTGGGAGAGGATCACACCACTGCTCCTCAGCGGAGGAGAAATTACAGCACTGCGTGCTGATGATCTTCATTATCACTTACGCATTTGCAAGTTACAGCTCTGAGAAACGACTAACCTCCGAGTTTTTTTTAATATGGAAAAATCTGAGTTTCGAGTTTTGATCAAACACTACTGTCTTCGCAAGAAAATGATATCCGAGACCAAGCCCAAGCTGGATAAGTATGACCCGGACTCTGCACCGTCGATTGGAACGACTCATAAGTGGTTTACCGAGTTTCGTTGTGACCGTACGAGCACAGTTGATGCTGAACGATCTGGGCAACCAAAAGAGGTCACTACACCAAAAAATGCCGACAAAATCTATGATATGATGTTAAATGATACCAAATTGAAATTGAGAAAGATAGCTTATGCTGTAGGCATATCATTGGAACGTGTGGGCAATATCGTGCATTCAGTTTTGGGCATGAAGAAGCTCTGTGCGCGATGGGTGCCGCGTTTGCTCACAGTGGACCAAAAACGAATTCGTGTGACTACTTCCCAGCTTTTGCACCGATTCATAACCATGGATAAAACCTGGATCCACCACTACACTACTGAGTCAACGCAACAGGCAAAACAGTGGGTTCCACCGGGCCAAAGTGCTCCGAAGCGTCCAAAAACGCAACAATGGGTCGGAAAGGTTATGGCCTCCGTATTTCGGGATACACGTGGCATCATATTCGTGGACTATCTTGAAAAAGGTAAAACCATAACCGGAGCATACTATTCGTCATTATTGGACCGATTGAAAATCGAAATCGCCGAAGAACGACCGCATTTGAAGAAGAAAAAACCGCTTTATCATGACGACAATGCGCCTGTTCATTCATGCTTAGTTGCACAAGCAAAATTGCATGAAATCGGCTTCGAATTAGTTCCTCAGCCACCGTATTCACCAGACCTGGCCCCCAGCGACTATTACTTGTTCCCTAACCTGAAGAGATGGCTCACCAGTAAGCGTTTTTACTCAAATGAGGAGCTCATAGCTGAAACTGAGGCGTGTTTCGGAGACCTTCCGATCGAGTACTTTTCGGACGGTATCAAAAAGTTAGAAAATCGTTGGACTCCCTGTATCGACCTAAAAAGAGAGTATGTTGAAAAATAAAACCCACTTTGGCCAAAAAAACGTCACCCTGTTTCATTTTTCAGGGACTTATCAGACTGCCTAATATCTCTGGCACTGCGCCATTCAGAAGGTTCCTTCTGCAGCAAGCCTTGAAATGAAAATCACGAGGTCACTTTCGTAATTTACATGTATGATCTAAAGATATATGCTGAATATAAATAGCAACTACACCGGGCTCCACAGATTATCAAAAAATACAATCAGGAGTTTAAAATGAAATATATGTTAAAAAAATGAGCCAAAGTTTATTTGAAGTGAGAAAAACCCCGAAGACACCTGAAATCGTCGACAGAAGTGCTATACGATACATTAAAGGTGCCAAGCTTTCACTTGCTAATGACCTAAAAAGCATCCCTACGTGTCAACAATGTCCTAGAACACTTGCGGGAAAAATGCAGAAGGCGGTTGTCCTTGGGTCGCTCCGTGTTCTTAGGTTACACAAGGCTTTTTCGGGATCGTCGTATTAATTCCTTTACAGACTGTAAAGCACAAAAGCACAAAAGAAAAAATTTCGTAAACTGCTCCTCGAAAAGAGGACACACGGCCTCTTTCGCATATCCATACTGGAACTTTATATTTGCGATAACTGCTGCTGTTGCGCACTCGATGCCTCATATAGTTCTCCTTGACCGGGATAAACCAACTATATCCGTAAACGAATTTTTGATGCCATCTGACATATACATCATAGCCAAGGATAATGAAATTAAACAGAGTTACACGGACCTTACAGGGAGTGGTAACAGGTACATTGGGCATATTCTATTTAGCTAATCCTCCTCATCATCATCGTTGATGGAGGCACCGAACATTTATTTGTTAATAGCTTCAAAAGAATCACTGTGTGTCAGAAAAATGTAAGGTCACTAGCAGGGAAATACAGAAGGCAGCCATTCTCAAGTCGCCCCGTGTCCTGAAGATGCATAAGAATTTTGTCGGATCGTCGTACTGTGTCCGTCAGAAATTGTAACCCTCTATTTGGCGGTCATAACGCGCAATTACAGTAGTGATGAAAGCAAGTCATCTCACACATGAGTATTTGGGAACAAATGTCTACTTACTGAAGACCCTCGCAGTAGATATTGTAAGACTGGCTCGAAGAATGCCTTTTTCATTTCGCTCATCCAAAATGGATACTTAGATTGCAAGAAAATCTATTTTGCAAGGCCAGCTGGGTCCTTGTTTCACCGACCGAAAAGTTCTCGAAATTTCTAGAAAGATAGTTGATCGAAGTGATCCAGGTGATTCTCGAAGCTTCTTGAAAGTTTGGCCTAATAGTACCATATAAGTATAATTCTCTGTTACACATAGCTTCCGTAGCATTGCGAATGCGTGTGAAAATAGTACGGAAATGTTCAAAGTTGACCAAAGTGATTTACGCGATCATCGAGGCTTCCAGATCCTTTGGCCTTAACTTACCATACAGAGTAGGACTCGTTGAATCGGGACGGACCGGGTCTCCACTTTCGATCAGGCGGGTCGCAGAAACAAATCTAGCTACACCTCCTGGTGGTGACGTAACTTATAATGTACAAGGCCCTAACATTTCAGTGGCCAATACAAGCCGGTCAATATTCATGCGTACAGCACTGACTTCCGTCGCGTGGAGTCGGCTGCGGTTTTACACGCGTGGACCAACCTATCACGGTCAGTGGAGAAGTTTTGAGTGGGGACTACATCCCTCCGAGGATTTCGATGCGACGATTCCCGATGCGACTGGTCCTACTGTATATAATAGTCGTATATATTGCTAGCTGCCTATACTTTGAAATAAATTGGTGAAAAATATAGTTCATACGTATGTTTCTATCTCACACACAGTACGGTCATAGTACGGAAAGGACTACTGAACTACATATACTATATGTATCTAATTTGCATACAAGTCTATTCGCCTTTTCAAATCATCCTGCGGTTGGGGGCGCACACCCAATGCTGACAACTTACTCTGCACAGAGTGAGTGAGAAATATACGTATGCATTCTTTTTTTTGCCAGAAATCTCTATTTCTACCAGAAACTTCTCAAGCTATTAGCAATATAGGAATACGACATTTACGAGGTGTTTTCAAAAAATAAGGTGACTTTATGGTTTTCTCAAAAAATATTCATTTATTCCTCAATATTTATGTTGCCTCCTTCAAAGTAATCACCCTCAGATATAATACACTTGTGCCAACGCTTTTTGCAATCATCTAAGCACTTCTGATAATCATTTTGTGGTATAGCCTTGAGTTCTTTCAGCGATGCAGTTTTTATCTCCTCCATCGTTGAAAATCGATGTCCTTTTATGGGTCTCTTCGTTTTGGGAAAAGAAAAAAGACACTGGGGGCCAAATCCGGTGAATATGCAGGCTGCGGCATGACTGTGATGCTGTTTTTGGTCGGATGTTTTGATCAAAATTAAGCAGTTTTGGAACAAATTTCGCTGACACACTTCTCACGCCCAAAGCGTCCGAAAAGATAGCATGGCATGAGCCAATCGATATGCCAACATTTTCAGCAACTTCTCTGATGGTAATTCGGCAATTTTTCAACATCATTTCTTCCACTGCCTGAACGTTTTCATCTTTTGTTGACGTGCTGGGACGTCCAGGGCGAGGTTCGTCTTTGACATCCTCTCGGCCTTCTTGGAACAGCTTGTATCGCTTATACACATTTTTCTTACTCAGAGTAGACTCACCGTATGCAACTGTCAGCATTGCAAGAGTTTTAGAGCACTGGATTCCATTTTTCACATAAAATTTAATGCAAATACTTTGCTCGATTTTTTTCGAAAGAAGAAGATCGCCGAGCACACCAAACCCTTCTAACCTTTTACGCCTCTGCCAGAAAAACAACACGAGCTATATAGTCAAAACTGTAAACATATGATTGTGACAAGTGTACCAACACAACAAAACAAAAAATGTAAAACTTGAATGTACGTAGCCCGTGGAAATTGAAAAGTCACCTTACTTTTTGAACACACCTCGTATATGAATAGTACTCGTACAGTCTGTCAAGTTAAAGCGTGGGTGGCTTTACTCGCAGTCGGTAAGGTGTATCGACATGATTTTGGTGTCAAAATATTAAGAAGAGCCCCTCTTTCATGCTGTTTGATTTAACATTCAGTTTGCTTTTATTTCTCATCTTGTTACCACGTTACAAAAAATGAGTTCCGTATACGCTTCGCGCTTCGAGG
>NC_046658.1:137762652-137772935 GCF_010883055.1 Belonocnema kinseyi | reverse complement strand
CGACTTGCGTAGGCCCAGGAAAATGTTGATCGAGATTGGGACGAGGTAATATTCACCGACGAGGCTTCTGTTTGGGGTTACGTGACGTCATCACATGCCTGGTCACATTGAATCTCAAGATTAGTGCAGCGGACTGTAAAACATCCGGTAAAAGTGCATCTCTGGGGTTGTTTCTCGAAACATGGGTTTGGGAGATTGCACCTATTCACCTACATAACAAGATGAGAATTGAAAGCAAACTGAATGTTAAATCAAAAAGCATGAAAGAGGGAGCTCTTCTTAATATTTTGACACCAAAATCATGTCGATACATCTTACCGACTGCGAGTAAAGCCACCCACGCTTTAACTTGACAGACTGTATAGAATCATTCTGCGATTGGGGCGCACACCCAATGCTGACAACGTACTCTGCACTGAGTGAGCGAGAAATATACGTCTGCACTCTCTTTTTTGCCAGAAATCTCTATTTTTACCAGCAACTTCTCAAGCTATTAGAAATATAGGAATATGATATTTATATGAATAGTACCCACAGTTAAAATGCGTATTCACCTAGTATCGATGGAAGCAAGAAGGAGGAGCTCAAACCCTAAAATGCATGCCGTGATACTGAAGTTTTACTTAGATCAAGGCTTTAGAAGATAGTTTGTGGTTTTCTAGAAAGATGATTAATCAAATTGAGCTAGGCGATTTTCGAAGCTTCAAGAAACATAACCTAATATCCAGCATTATGCCTGAACTGCCCCAACTTTAAAAGTCATGGCTTCCGATTGCCTTTAAATTTTCAGAGTTTCTTAGCCTGTATGATAATGGTATACTCACCATTTAATAGATTTTTACTGCCTCTCTTGTCGAACTACAGGGGGTGAAATTTGCATCTCCTGGGGAAAGTGGGTATTTTCAAATTGTCATAACTTTCTTTTTACGAACGAGAATTGAATTTTGTATGGGTGATTCTTAAAGGGCTTTTATGCTCTATAATTCTGTGAAACCTATAATTGTTAATTTTTTCATTTTGATAAAAAACAGCCATTTAAAATGTTTATTTCACATTTTTTACTTTTCCAGCAGTTTTTTTAAAAATCATTTTTGATTCAAGCTTGACTTTTTTCCTTCCTCTCGCCCTCGAACAGGTCAGCCAGTCCTACTTGGGACTTCTTGGGACTTGGAACTTCTTCCATTTGCAGTTGCTTATTCTCATTTGGAACAAATGATGACATTTTGGATGGTCGAGAATTGTAATTGCTTCAGTGAATCTAATTTCTAGTTTTTTGGTCATCTATGTGATCTTCTTTCAAACTAAAAATAATTACTGTAATCTTTAAATAATTCTTAGCCCCTTCGAATAACTTCATCGCAGTTAAGATTGGATACTGTGCTGAGCGCTACAAGCTAGCTTTTGCCGAAAGTATTTCCAAATTTCCACCAATCCCGTCACTTGGAACATTTTCATCTGCAGTTATATCCAAATGTGTTTCTGCAGTGTCATGACTTAAACAATCTGAGATCATTGCCATGCTTGAATGCTTCAGTTCGTTTCCATCTTTGTAATAAATAACTACTGTAAATATAGTTGCTTGATTATTATTCCAATGGAGAGATTTTGCAGCATTTTGAACGATGAAAGCGCAACTTTCAGCAAAGTCAAACAAAATTGAGTACTCTCCTTTTTTTTAGTATAAGTTTAAGAAGGGAGGAAACGAAGACGATCAATAAGCATGATAAAATCATCATAGGAGGATTTTTCACTAGTCTTTTTCTTAATACCTCACATTGATATAGAGAACCACCATCCTTAAAGTACCGTTTGCATGAAAACAATTTCAGAATAATTTCCTTATACTTTGTACTATTGCTAATGTGAATAGGTTTAGAGGGACTGTAATGCTTCCTGTGAGCATTTGTGTCGATGAGGATTTCTTTATAGTTATTTAGGTCACTCGAGATTATGTGAGACTCCTCAGGTGCCTGTCTAATTGATAATTCGAGAAAGCCAACAGTTTTCAAGTACTTTTGATCTTCCACGATATGGTAATTTTCTAACTAGTTGGTAAGCCACGGATAATTATCAGCAGGCTCTTTTGCACTATCTTCTTCAACCATTGTTTCATTTAGCCGCCCTATTGTTATGCGTTCTCAGCATCATCATTACCATCATTATCCTCTTCTCTAAATTCTTCAGATAATAATTGGTGGGCTTTATCGTTCATTTGAAACGGTCTTGGCTAAATTATAGACTTTAATTCGGGCAACATTTGATTAACTTTTTCGTTGGTAGAATCTTTAGTAATGTTTACTAGTCTCTGCAGTGGTGTCAATTTGGGCTTGAACGTTTCATTTAACAAACTTTCATTGTAGGATTCACTCCTTTTCAGCATTCAATGCTTCCGTTGTATCGCATTACTCGTTTTAACAATTTGACGTATAGTATCTATCTGTTTCCTGAAATCCATGTTGATGTGGATGCAGCTAAATGAAGACTGGTTAACTGCTTTCGCTACATTTCTATTTATAACAATGAGGCAGTTAAATGTTCATCACAATATGGAAGCTTTGAGGATCGCGTAACTCACTTAAGTCAACTGTGCACAGTACGGTACTATTTTGCGGTACATGTGCACTACTACGAAAGTTCTGCGTGACACAGAAATATACATTCATACTCTATTTTTAACAATTTATTGCAAAGTATAGGCAATTAGCAGTATATACGCGTATTATATATATGGTAATCTAAGGCTAAAGTTTTTGGAAGCCTTGAGAATCCCCGTCGCCTAGCCGCTTAGTGCAAGGCATAGCCAGTTAGAAATATGTACCAGTATTAAGTATATGGTACTATTAGGCCGAACTTTCTAGAAGCTTTAAGAAACCTCTTAGCCCCTCCCTTAGGCGCTTTGTGCAAGGTAAAACAAATTTGACTCACTAGGTCTGTAAAACAGGGACCCTAATTGCCGACTTGGTCGTCGATCAGTGACAGTAATCTACCTTACCGACCCAATGGTTACCGACTGCCTGTGAACTGCCCAGTGGAACCATCTGTCGGTGGCAGATGAAACTACGTAGCCGTTCCGAAATTCCCATAGGTATACTACTAGCAGTCTTAGATGAAGTGATTTCTGTAAAAGTATAAGAGTAATAATTGCTTCATTGTACAAATATTACGGGTACGGTACATTAACACTGTGAATATAATACTTTAATTTAACCAATACAAGGTCGAGATTTAAGGTGTCATCCAAAGAAGGAAGTCTTAACGTCCGCTTGCATTGCAAAAAAGATTACCGCCATGTTTTATTCGTAAATAAGGATTACAGTATGAAGATTCAGTAAAATAATAGCGGATTTTTTTGTCAATCGATACGATTTTACACCTGAAATACGCAAATGAAAATTCAGGTCAAATACATCATCATGATTATTTTTGGGCTCTGAAAAATTTTTAAAGATGGACATAATCAAGTTAATTTTTTACAATCATTTTTCAAGAAAAATGTTCCTTTATTAGCATTTGAGACATTTGTTACAAGATAGAATTTACTTAATTATTCTTGTATTCTAAGAAAATTTGTAAATAAAACTTTCTTATTATATTCAATTTCGGTTGTACTATTATGGTGTGACATTGACCAAACAATGTATATTAAAAAATCAACTCATAGTTTGTCATTAAAATAATGCAATGGGAAAAGCACAGATCAACATTAAAAGAAAGTAACACTGCAATGGGATAAACGTGGACGAAAATTGCAAGACCCAAGTTCTAAAATTAATATTTCTCATCGGGACCTTGAAACCTTTTTCGCCAATTGTATTATTACTCCGTTATATTTCACAATAAGCCTTTATTTATTTATTCTAGCTAAATTAGAGCTAATTATGCAACATAACTTCTTTTATTTGGTTATTATTATAATTATTATACTAACAAAAAAAAGTAATTCGGCAATATAACAGAATAATGAGACAATTGGTGGAAAGGTACTTTAGAACGGCCAGAGGAGAGGAATTTGCGTAGCTTAAACTGAGGCCAAAATGACGTACAGAGGGGGCAATGAATGTGAAAAAGACACGGGAGAGGGGGTAAGTACAATAAACTATTCCTCGGAATAGTGGTGAAGCATGCCCCATTCCAATAAACTTTTCAAGACGCGGATTTATACGCGCATAGGGGCATACCTATCACGAAGCATAAAGATAGAAATTTATTTAGGATCCAAGAAAAGTGAGTTTAATGAGTGTTGAGAAAAAGCGGCTTTTGTCAATTTCTTGAAAAGAAAATGGCCGACCGGTGGGATGCGCCTTGGTGATAAGAAAAGAATCAACGCGCAAAGATAGAATAGGCTGGATCTAAGTAAATACTTTATTAAAGAGATTGTTTATGAAATTACTTTGTTAATCATACTTTGTACAGAAGAGCAACTTGCAGACGTGATTACCAGAATGTGTGACACTGAAAATCCAACATTTAAGAGCAGGGATAGGTAAAGTAAACTTGGGAAGATTATTTGGGATGAATCCCAGTAAACTTATGATTTGTACACGAACTAAGCATGAAGAGGTGATTTCTGAGGAGTTCGCTTTACTGGATTGAGGATTGCAGTAATGTAAACGTTACTGTTATATTAAATTTAATAAAAACGACAGAGAACGTTCGACTCTAGATGCGTTAAGAGACGATTAGGACAGTTAAGAGAGATTTAAAAGGTGATGTAAAAATAAGATCCTTGTGAGACTGAAGATAATTTTATTTATGCGAAAAATTCAAGATCAATCAACTAAATAAAGAGACTTAAGATGGATGACAGTTTAAGTGTGCAATACTTAGCAATAGTTGAGAAGAAAAGGCAGTTGATATTTAAGATGTGGCCTAGCAAAGAAGAAGAAGCAGTAGATCGGTTATTGGAGGTATTATTCCCAGTCTCCCTTCGATACCGCAAAACAGTTCACTGCAACTCATAGAGGTACAGACACAAGAATTGCCCTCTGTTTTTTTGTCTATGGATAAGCAAAATACTGAAAAAATGACTCAAGATAGGAAGTTTGCTAAGCAAACAGTTATTAGCCTGGAAAACGTATCGATACCGTTAATGTCATTTAAAAGGCCACAGCTCAATGAAGAAACAGCAACCGAGACCAGCGTATTTGGAAACTCGAAAACAAAGACTAACACTGGGGATTATTTGATGACGTCAATAAAACCTGAGCAGAACACTGATGACTTGAAATTACAGTATAAGTACAAACCAATTAGAAACCTGAAATGCAGACTGCTTGAAATCAGAGGGAGCACAAGAACCGGTACATAAAAGAAAAAGAGGTAGATCTATTAAGATAGACAGGTCTAAAGTATTGTTTGTATTGAGTGAAGAATCTGATGTGACAGCTGAAGATTCAGCTAAGAGCGACTTTGCCTATCATGCATTAGTGTCGAAAGTGCAAGGTGATCTACAAACGTACAGAGTTGGTTAGTTATGAGGGTTTTCAAGGACAGAAACACACACGAGTTAAAGGAGATCTATGGACTGGTATGTAGGTTACAATTAATCAGATCTTTTTTGTCAATAGCTAATAACTTTAATCTATTACGAGAACAACTTGATGTTGAAACAGCATTACTGTATGGGGAACAAAGCGAAGATATATTGATGGAAATAATAGAAGGTATCACGGTTAGTAGGGAATTCAGAGAGAAGCATGTTTGGAAATTGAAAAAGTCTCTTTATTGTCTTAAAATCAGTCCTAAGAAGTGTAACGATAAATTCAAATTAACCATGATGGGTCTATGCTTTGTTTTAACCGATACGGATCCCTGCGTATTTGATAAGGAGACAAAAACAGGAATAATAATAGTAGTACTCTATGTTAATGGTATACTACTGAAGGGTAGCAACATTGAAGAGACATACAAAGGTAGTTTGAGACTTAGTAAAGAATTAAAAATTTTAAATATCCTAAGCCCAAAAGAATATCCGGGTATACATATAAAACGAGACATTATCAATCAAACGACAGAGTTGTCTCAAGTCATATTTATAGAAAATATGTTGAACTGATTCGGCTTTACTAAGATTAGACCAGTAAATACTCCTATTATATCAAGTCAAGTAGCCAATAAAGAACTTTTTTATTATACATTTAAATTGTGCTACTTACTTGCAGGCTAATAAATTGGTATAATTACTATATGGAAGTAAATTTTGCTCTTTTGAATTAGGGGAAAAATGGTAATGACACTATATACAAATTCATGATCAAGATTAATTTTTCGTAATTTCTATTAATTAGTTGTTGAAGTTTATGTTTTTTGAATAGAATATTCTTGATTATTTATTATATGAATGTGTAATTTATACATACTTCAGATAGCTAATATTATTGAAATAACAGAGAAAAACTGTAAATATGACGATAATTGCAGAGAACTTTTTCCCTGCAACAAAAATTATCTTCGGTAGAGTAAAGGGTGCCGTGACATGAAGTATGGCTTCCCTCGAACTTTGGGTAAGAAACTTTGCATGCTCTTAATTGTTTTTTACAGATTTGCAGGATAGATACAAATTTCTATTTGCATAATAACTGCAAATACTGCAGAAACAGCAGACCATAGAACATTTTTGCTATAACTAAAAAAAATTATAGGCATTTTAGAAAATAAGCCCTTTAGTTACAACTTCACCTACAACTCGTGATGTGCCACCATACAATAGTGTAGATACTTAAAAAAATGTAATTATGTATTTCTTGTTTCAGAATTAAGTTCACAGTCCAAGCGTTTGTCTGACGATAGCACTAATCCTAGTTTTGATCGCTGTGGACCTTCTCTTACTCCTTCTACGCGCAGTAGACCTTGTCTAGACACGACTGATTCTCTTACCACGCCTCATTATTCTACTAAATCTCCACCGCCTGCCGAATCACCTCTTCGTGACAGGTCGAGGTCTCCTACTCTCAGGCAGACTTTTCCCACCATACTTGGATTTAGTTTTGACGATCTTGCAATTATTCGACTTATTCCCCGCAACAATCCGAATCGAGTATACGAACTCCGAAAATACGTTTTTCCTCCAGATAAACCAATTCAATTGAGAAAACAATATCTTGCCATGATACCCATGCCAAGCAGAGAACAAATTGTATTATCAACACCCAATGGCGACGTCTGTGCAATATTGGAAAGACCATTCTCGTCAACGAATTTGCGTGCAATATTTACATCCGTTTCTGGGCGACCAGTACGGGCAAAAATAAATATAAATAGCGGCGCGGTTGCTGCATTGACCGCAGAAGAAATCGCAGAATGTCCAGTAAGCTCCCGCGGACAAATCGTCAAGAGTTATGGAATATTAGGCAAGTACAACACAATTCGGTACATCATTCATCAATTTGAAAAAGCGCGACTCATTAAGATCTGGTGTTTGCGCTCCTTTCTTATTTTTACCCCACCTTTATGCACATCTTGAAAAGTATGAAGGAAATACACAAATTTTCTTAAGGTAATAATAACTTGTCCTGTCAAAAATTAGGTCTCTAAAAAAAGAAAAGTTTTTATATATCAAAATTATGTATCAAAACTCATTTTTCAGAATTTAAAAACCACTCTATGTGTATACCTACTGGTGGACCTAGCAGTCTTTCTTATCGCCGTGAACCTTCTTCATCTTCTCCTGGCACACATTACCCGGAAACGACTTCTTCTCTTGCTAACCCTCATTATTTTGCCAGGTCTTCAACACCTACTGAAAACCCTAGTCATGACAGGTTAAGTTCTCTTACTCTCAGGGAAATATTTCCAAGCGTACTTGGATATGGATTTGATGAACTTCGCTCCATTCGTCTTTCTCCCCGGACCAATCTGAATCGGATATTCGAACTTAGAACATACGTTTTTCCTCCCGATAAGCCAATTCGATTGAGAACAAGAACCCATGCCCTCATTCCCGTGCCAAACCAAGAACAAATTGTATTATCATCGTCTAATGGCGACGTCTATGCAATATTCGCAAAAACAGCACGCACAAAAACGATTTTACGTGCAATGTTTACACCTGTTTTTGGAATGGCAGAGCGGGCGAAAATAAACATGAATAGCGGCACCGTTGAAGAAATGAGCGCAGAAGAAATTGCTGAATGTTTAGTATCCCCAAGGGAACCAATCAAAAAGACTTATAAAGTATTTCTTGCGATGGAATGATCTGGCGCTTTAAGCTAGTTCATTATGCTTTTTCCGCTTGCGGGCATAGACCTTTTGCAATTAAGTTTCAAAATCATTTTTCACATTTACAATTACATTTCTTCCAATTTGAAAAGTCTTTCCAAAAAATATATCAGATGAATTTAAATATCACCATATTATATTACCATTATCATATTGAACAATCATTTCAAAAACAATTCAATTTGCAACGCGTAATTCTCCATTCATTCGAACTAAAAATTCTCCATTTAAAATGCACAATTAAAAAAATAATAATTAGCTTCATTTTTAAATTTTCAAGGTTTGCATTCCTCACCGATTTACTTTTTATTTTAGAGTACCCAATATAATATTATATATAGATTTATATATATTAACCTGGAATATTTGAACTGTTCAATTTTTAAGACATTAAAATTGAAAATTTTGCAGTTAAACGGGTGTGAAAAACCTCGAAATCGTTTTTAAGTTTAAAACGGCCACCCTAATTTTGTTTAAGTCCTTTCTCTTTTCCTAATAAATTCTCGTAACTTGTTTGGCGCTTCGTATTCGACTAAATGTTGTAAAAATGCGATATTTTTAATATAATTTGAAACTCTGTCATTGTAAATGTATGATTCAATCATGTTCTACCTCGCTGCGGATGCGCTTATTCAGATAATGCCAAATAAAGTAAACACTTTATTCTTTATTAGAAAATAACGAAATAAAAAGCTGAAAGCATATTTTTTTAAAATAAGATTTTAATAACTCTAAACTTAATAACTTAATAACTCTAACTTAAAAAGTGTGTTTAAAATTTGAAAAGAATGATTTTAGTACTTTTGGAGTGAGAGTTGGCAACGACTTTAAAAATGGTAGTTTCGAGTAAAGCGCGGTTAAAGTTTGAAACTTTAAAAAACAAATTTCCTGTATCAAAATGTACAGAAAATTCTGGCGAAAATTATTCCCAAATCTGTGCGCGGAAACTGCTCGACCGAACGAATAACGCGTTTGTCATCGCTTGTTTTTGCGTATAAGGGGCGTCGACTTAAAGGTCAATAGCCTAGAGAGTTTTGCTCAGAATGAATAAAAATATTAACACAACATTTTTGAAATGTTTTTCTATAAAAAAAATGCAAAAGCATATATTTTTCTAAAGTTGTAATATCTTATTCCCCCCTAGGAGTCTGTCAAATCAACCACTAAAATTTTGGATTTATTTTATAGAATATTCTTTTGTTTATTTTCCAATTAATCTCCTTAAATTGGGTTAGTCAACATATTAAGCAATTACAATTTTTTATTGATAGTTGAGTTTTTCTGTGTGAATTATCCGTGGTCTACACTTCTATTAAAAAAGTTTATGGGCCCTGTGTGTCAAATACTTTCTAAATAATAAATAAATGATTAATAGAAAGTATTGAAAATACACTCTCGGTAATACAGTTAATGAATGTCTCAAAAAATTCCTTAAAATTGGCTGAAAAGTGACAGCATTATGATAAAAAAAACCATATTGTGGAACATAACCTCAACAACAAACGTGAAATGAAACAAAATGCATTTGAGAGGTAGAAATGTGGCAAATATATTTAATTTACAGTTAATTTAAGATGAAAATGTACATTAAAGCAATTTTTCAAGGTTCTGTGCAATTTTTCTGCCTAAAGGGGACCATTTCATTTCGTACTAGAATAGTAGAAAGAGGTTATGTTTTCGTAACAGTTAAGAAGGGAAATAATACAACAAATTTAAAACTTGATAGTTTTTCATTAAAAATCCTTTTCAAATTATTGAAGCTATAATTTTGTATCAAAGTACTGACATTGTTCAATGATTACACAGGCCCACAAAAAAACAAAAGTGTCTGTGCAATTGACCAGACCTATATATTCTTATGTATTTTTCGACGCTGAATCCGAATTTGCAATAAAAAAGTAGGGTCCAGCTACATTTTTATGGGGTTTTGCTCGAAAAACCTCATTTTCTACGGTTTTTTCATGGTTTTTTTTTAAATAAAAAAAATAAAGAAAAATTTTATTTTTTTGACTTCAGAATCGAATTCTACGGGAAAAAATACATCGAAAACCATGTTTTGATTTTTT
>NC_046658.1:137758579-137762552 GCF_010883055.1 Belonocnema kinseyi | reverse complement strand
TCTAAAAGTACCTTGAAATAAAGAGATAATGTTTATTAAAAAAATCAAGTACACTGATTATCTGTACTTATGAGGATCGGTAATTAATAGTGTTTTATATATTTATGGCAAGAAGTACTAGTCATTCTCAGTAGTACTCGCAGTAAGTTTTAAAATTAACACTGTAATTTAGGAAACTAACTGTAAACATGGTTTTAATTCAGATGATTCTTTAACATGAACTTCGTAAAAGGTTAATTCGAAAGAATTTTATGTTTTTTGCTCTACTCACAGTTTAAATCTTGCTGTAAATTTTGCAAAATCAAAATTTTGACTTGCTCTTATCGCCGAAATGACAGGATCAGCTTAAAGTTTCGGAAAAATATAAAACGAATTTTTAAAAATTGGCGGTTATACGACTTTAAATATCAAATATATACACTTTAATTGGTCCCTAAATATTGCCTGAATCAGATATTCATATCTTTATGCTCAAGAGGATTCAGAAAAATTATGAGCTAGAATAAAGTTTTAGCGGGAAAGTTGGTCAGAAAGGTTGTTTACTTTTTTACACTGAACGGCAAGACAGTTTAATTTTTAACTTTTTTTTTTTTAATAATTGCAAGGATTCAAGATATTACGTACATCTGTCATTATAAAATATTCCAGCTAACGAAAATTTTTTGGTTGAATAATAAAATACATAGCTTTTTATTTTACTTTTAAATTGTGCTAATAACTACCAGCAAGTAATTTTTGATCTCTTGAATTAGAGGGGGGTATGGTAATGATATTATGTACAAATTAATGAAATTAATTTTTTTGTAATTTCTAATGACTAGTTGTTCAAATTTATGGATTTTCCTTGAAAAAATGGGATAAATTAATCAACGATTATAAACAAGTGAAATTACTTTACCACTTTTAATTATTTAAATCAATTTTTTATACAAATACACAGTATGACCCAAGTATCTCCCAGCAACAAAAAATCAATTTGGCCGTGTTTAACGCACCGTGATATAAGATATCGCTTTATTCCAACTTATGGTAAAAAACGTCACTGCTCTCCATCGTTTTTAAAGTTTTCTAGCAAAGGCAAAAATTTCTATTTTTATATTAACCGAACATATGTCTTCCCTCCAGATAAGCCAATTGAATTGAAATCTAGATATCGTGTCGTTGAGCCCACGCCAACAAAAGAATAAATTGTATTATCAACGTCCAAAGGCGACGTCGGTCCAGTATTGGCAAAAACATCATCCAGGCACACGTATCTTCGAGCAATATTTAAATCTGTTTCTAAGCTATTAGCACGGGCGAAAATAAATATGAATAGCGGCGCAGTTAAAGAATTAACTTCAGAAGAAATCGTGGAATGTCCAGTTAACTGCAACGGACAAATCACAAAGGATTATGGAGTATTACGTGAGTACAACACGTGTTCAAAACCTGTAATAAGATATCTGAGAAAATTTTAAATGACTGATGTTTTACTTCATCTTAAATTAATTTTAAGCTTAGAAGATCTCAAAATATGGCGAAAGAAAGACTTTGGGTACAATTGTTTAATTGTAGTTAAATGAAAGATTTTTGAAGATTTAGATGCGAATTTCTATTCCTTTCAAGAGTCTTGAAAAGAATCAAGAAAATACACCAGTTTAAACATTTTTAAATAGTGAAACACAGGACGAGATAGCAATACGAAGACGCCTCATGAATGATAACAATAATACAATAAAAATACTTTTGTTTCAATACTAATGCATATTATGAATGGTAATATTATGAATTTAAGAAAATGATTTAGATTTTTCAAGGTGCTTAAGAATAAAATGTAATGCAAAATAAGAAAGAAATATTAAAGTAATAATTAAACAGGAGATTTGCACTTTATTTTGCAATATCTGAACAAACAGCCGCAGAACAAGGTCCGGAAACAATTAAAATATGCATTTAATATAAAAGAGTTGCACTTAATGTACAAAAGTTAAGATGTTTGACAAATTCGAGTGCGAAAAATGAGATAGGTGATGAGAATGTGTTTGTTAAGGCCGACGGTGCTTTAACAAAAGAGAAGTTTTGCGCATGATGTGAATCTGTTCGCGCAGCGGACATATCTTTCAACTACATTACTTCTTCTTGTCACTACCTCCGAACCTTACAAAAATGATTGAATTTTATTAATTCATAGCGCATTTTTTAGTAATAGCGTTCGCTTTAACCAAATTATATTTATTTTTTGCATAAGTAACTAATCTTTAAATGTAGTTATTTGTTAGAAAAAATTTCTCAAGCCGTTTAACGAGATAAAATTATAAGCGCTTATGGAATTGGGCCCCACAATAAAACCTCCTTTACAACTTGTGATTGACCAGAATATGATTCTGTACATAACCCTTATCTGCCACCCCTGGGAGCAGGCTACCCCAGCCAAGTAAACTCGCATTTTAAACATTTAAATGTTTGTTATTCTATTTTTTTCTTATAGTTAATTTGTTTACAAGAATAAGAAATATATGCTTTACTGAAGAAACTAATCAGAAACATACAAAAAAAATTTTGAGTAAAATATTTAGTAATTTTTTTAAGATGACCTTTTTTTTAATTGGGGTGCACCACACTCCGGCATAGCAGTTATATTATGCTGGGGAGGTGTGGCAGTTAACAGTTAAAACTGAAATTTTATCCTGTATTTCTTGTTTTAGAATTTAGAAACCATTCCAGGGGTTTTCAGGATGGTGGGAAAATGATTAGCAAATATTCTTTGTGCTTTGTATGTTTATTACTGATAGGGTCAGCAGTATTTATTTAAACAATAATTGATTATTAATAGTTATAACACGTAAAATATTATAGCTAAATGTAATACGTGATTTCCGTTGTTTTTCCCTAGGTTCATCCTAGATGAAATACCCATCAGGAAATGAACATTAAGAGTCTTGGAATGTAGGAATGTATCCGTAAGACATCCCCCAGGGAGATGACTCATCATAATTATCTTTAAAAAGTTTTTCGGGACTTTGTTATTCTAGAAAATGTTTTGTCTGGAACTCATCTAAAAATAAGGTTTGATCAGCTACTAAAGAATCATTTTTGCAATATATTTCGCCACCCAATTTATTTTAAATTTTTTAGAAATTTGTCTATTTCTGAAATTGCTATGTGTTGATCTGACTTTCAAATTGGAATTTGACCATCCCCTAAAATTAATTCTATGTCATTTTCATTATGAGTGTTGTTAAAGAACTGTTTCCTTAAAATGGAGCTCGGCACGGACCTCCAAGAAAGGGGGCTAGGCCGCATCCGAGATGAGCCGGAACCACCTGACGGCTCCCGAAGTCACGCATGACGAAACATCCGTTCGTCAGTCTTGCTCGTTTTCCCCCTGAAAGAACAAATCTATCCTTGTGTCGCGGGAGTTCTCCTTATGCTACAACTTTAGAGCATACCCAAACCTACCCAGATAACAATTCGTGTGACGCATGTTACCCGCATGGTGTGATCCTCATGCAATGCGAGCGAGAATCCGTAAACCTCGCCAGCATTGAACGATATTCACTTAGCTTCGAGCGTTATGAGTCGTATTTCGCCATCACGAAACATAGACACATTCTGCGAGTTTTGTGAGTCGCATTTCTCCCATATGAAGATGCTTGAAAATTTAATTATTTTTCAAAAATTTCTACTTCATAAATACTATTAATTATCTAACTTGAGTGACTTGAACTACCATACAAATATAAAAATGATTTAAAAAATATTTATGTTGGTTTTTAATTTCTAAGGTCATCATAAAATAAAATGTAGAAACTCATTACAGAAATGCATTATAGGGTCTCATATTTATTTGAATTTTAAAGAAATTAAAATTAAATGAAATATCTATCAAACAAAATTAAAAATTAAATGACTAACCAAACTGTCGGGAAAGCAAGCACGACAACTTGAATTTCGAAGGTGCAGTAGTACCTCAAATCCAAAAACATAACAT
>NC_046658.1:137742405-137758479 GCF_010883055.1 Belonocnema kinseyi | reverse complement strand
GGCCCGTCTATAGAAAAACATAACCGTAGAAAAGAAAGAAATGAAAGTGTTCATCTAGAAAATAGAAATAGATCGGGAAAAGCGCCGTTCAACAAATAACAATAAGACGAACCTTGTAATAGGCAGACAGTCCAATTCAATTTACGGGAACAATCAAGAGAAGCTTATAAATTTTATTACAATAATATTCAAAACCGTAGCAGAATAAGAGTTAATAATAATTAAAAATTACAAAATTCTACAAAATTCTAAAAAATACCATTACAAGACAGAATCAACTCAAACCAAAACAGAGCACTTGACTCTCGAAAATAAATAAAAGGTCTAACAAAAATTTACGAATACATGACAACAACTCAGGCACAAATGACGAATCAGAAAATTACACAAATAATTAAACAATTGAAGCAACTTATTTTCCTTTTAGCACGATACAAATGCCGATTTACATTATAAGCAATTGAACAAGAAAATTTTGAAATAATAAAGTCGACAGTCCCACGCATTTTCTTGAAAAATTCTTTGAAAACATTTTTAGATTTTCACGAAGATTTCGAAAACGCCTATATTGATGAAAGGATTTCAAAAGAAATAAGACAACAAATTTAATTTTGCAACCAGAAACGAACCCAAGACATTCAACCATGCTTGACCGACATTATCAAATCATATACAAAGTTGCACTCGATAAAAAGTCGTAAATGTGAATTACGCATAATTTATAAATATCTTAGAATAGAATATGAAATATATACAAAAAGAAACGATTTTGAAACTTTCGAGCAATTAGAGGATTCAGGCAACGAATTAGAAACTGAGCTAGCAAAGTTAAAAATTAGAGGGCAAGTATTACAAATTGCTGAACCTAAAATCACGGACAAAAATGAACATAAGAGAAATAACGATAATGGAGACAAGAATAATCCTGAGACTGATTAAAAAGATTAAAGGAAAAATAAAAATAGTCAAAACAATAATTAAAACAGAAATCACAATCGAAGTAACCAGAGTACAAAACCTTACAAGAATGGATTTCCGTTTATATCATTTGGATTTATATTGCCACATTTTCCAAACCAAGATCAAGAGAATTTCAGGCTCAGATTTCCATCTAGTTTTCAACACAATTTTCTACCTAGATTGCAGAAAAATTACAAACCTAGGTTCTAAAACAATATACTAAGATATCCTTGACACAATTACATCAAAACGTTACTAATGTTTATTCAAATAACAATCGGCTCGGATCCTGGTCAAAGTAACCCAATGATCATATTCTCAATAGAAAATGCGAAATATAATTCAGAAAATCATAGTTAACAAAAATGCCAAAAACCAAAAACTGGTAAATAATTCCAATAATGACTTACAAGATAAAACAAGTCACAATTCAGATAAAAACAGAAAAGAATATACAAGTAATTTAAATGTTTATCATTGCTATTACAACTAGCGAAACTAAAAGGGCGGGTATTATAACAAAAAATTCCTTAACCTATTATCGAAACCCAGAAATATTAAATTCAAATAAAGACGAAATAGAGAAGACATGTTTTCAATTTTTAAACTTGTTTCACGAAAAATTATGGTTGCAAACGATGAAACAATCGATATAAATTGTGAGGTAGTAATCCCAATTCACAAAGCATTCAAGGTTCAGACTAGTCCTAAAACATAAATCAGTAGTCATTTTAGGCACGAAAATGCTAAAAGTTCTACGGATGACCCTGAGCTATGACTCAGAAACTTGTTGTTTACTAGGGAGTCTTCCCAACTGCTATCTCGTGGAAACATATCCAAACTCTCTACCCCTTCCTATAGCGGAAAGTAAGATAGGAATTAAACGTTACATCAAAGCCAAGGAAACTAAGGAAAGTAAAAATTGAAATATTGAGGAAAAATGATTGACTAATAAGGAAGTAGTTAGTAATACTAACAGGAAATCTCCACGATCGCACAAATTCCAACCCCTAGAGATCATTCACACTAATAACAATAGCGACGACTTAAGCACAAAAGGCTCACTTAATTTAGGCAAACCTAGAATTAGTTAAAAGCACAAGAAAAACAATTCAGGAGTAATTTATTATAATAACGAAGATGAAAGCGATCAAGTTAAATCATATTTCAGATAAATGCGGAAAAATAAACGAACAAGATAATTGTTCACCGGAAATTTGCGTAACCATTCTTGAGCTTAGCGAATGCTAGCAATCCCAGCTATAAAAAATTCTCCGAAACAAACTTAAAATTTATTTGTTAAAAAAATATGGGGCAACCCATGTAAGAAAACTTAAAATTTATGTGCTGGGACACAATCCCACTCATGACAGAAATATTGGACTTTTTAAGATCGGCAAAATATTTTTACAAATAGATCTAATATTAGCTTATTTGCAAATACTGCTAGAACAGAGTGGAAAACCAATCACAGCATTCACAGTCTATGGAAAAAGTATGTATCAATTTAAAAGGGTGTCATTTGTTTTAATAAATGCTCAAGCCACTTTCCAGAAACTGATGGATCTTATTATTGTTCCAGACTTGAAGCTAACCATTTTTTGTTATTTAGATGACTTAGTTATAGTAACTACAAATTTTGATGACGATTACAAATACTTGAATATCGTATTAGATCAAATAAATGATGCATAATAGGGATGGCAATCTGGTATAGAAAACTCATCCCACACTCTGCCGTAACAATAGAACCAATGAGCAGATTTAAAAAAAGTTAAACAATGGGATTGGGGATTATAAAAGGATGGAGCATTCGAAATAATTAGAGACCTTTGAACATAAGCGCCAATTTTTTAAAAAAATCTAGATTTTGCAGAATCTTTTCAACTCGAAACTGAGGTGAGTAATCCGGGATTAGGATCCGCACTTACGCCAACAGTCAACGGCGTAAATTCGGGAACATCCCAAAGGGGCTACACGCCCTATTAAAACCCTTCGTTGTTGGTTGTGTGAGATGAGCCTTGTCAAGTCGACGAAACATCTACGAAGGCATGCTTTGTTGGAATTTTCAAAAAACGAAGAATCTTATTCATATTTTAAGGAAGAAGCAGTTACTGAAGAAATAAGTAATATAAGTGCAGATGATTATGTACGTACGAACTGCTGGTGAAGATTCTTTCACAATAAACGACCCGAGAATATTGATAAGAGTATACCGGAAGAGGAAGAAAACACTGATGAGTATGAACCAGAGACGATTAGACTCGACTTGGGAAGAGCACCCAATACACAATCAACTTGGATTTTTGGTTATAAATCTGGCAGATTCCGCATATCGAAAACCTCCTCCTGAAGGCGACTTTGAAAAGATCGTTTCGAGAAAAACGCGTTCAAGTTCAAAAAGATGAAAATCTGTAGAAAAATGTATACTATATATCATTTCAAAATATTTACCTACGTAGAGTCATCGATTCCAGAATCATTTCTAGAAAAATGTAATTTAAAAAATCGATGTTTCAAAACCCAAAAAGGTAGCCAGGGCTGCCGTCGCAAAATATTTTACTTACAAAATTTTTCAACATTTCAAGACGGCTGGATTAGCAGAACATCGAACAACGTGGCCCTGCAATTTATTATTGGATAACGATGATAATCAATCTCTTATTACTATCTGGGACTGTAAATATGTTTCAGACTTTCATAATGTTTAGGAAATATTAAAACTGATGTGGTCTATAACTAATCAACAAAACTTGTCAGGAGAAATCTTACAAGGAACTCATATGAACCATAAGTCGAGACAGCTATGTAAAATAATGATAAACAATCAGAAGATTTCTAGATTATAACAGAAAAAGGTATCTAGATAATGACTTTGGGACACTATAAATAAAAGAAACTAAATACTATTATGGGGAACGCGCTGTTCATGATGGCAGATTTCGAATTGAAATATGTAGGAATACTCAAAAAATCGACTTTGATTTTGACGGATTAAAAGTAGAATATTCTTTGAATTTGAAATGCTTAAATAAAGCTTTATCAAAAAGATCTCTTTCAGATCGCAGTATTTGTATGCGCCTGCGTATTCTGCATTTTTATTCCATTAGGTATAGTTAAAGATTAAGTTTTGCAAAGTCCTTAAAGCTTTGAGGTATACATTCTCATGATGAAACTCGCGCTGCGCGCTCGATTTTCGAAAGACATTTGTGAACAGGAATTGTTCCATCTTTTTTTCATAACTTTGATCGTCATTCCACAAGTTCTATTTTCTTTTCTAATTGCAATGTTTTTTCACGAATAAAAAAAAAGTACGCGTCCAATCAAGAAGTGATTATTGACGAATTTCTAGATCTTTTTTGAGAAAGCGATTTTTTAAATTGATCTCTTTTCATATCATGAATTGTTTAACCAAAGAATAGAATTTTTCATTCTTCATAATTTTTTGTGCAATCAGAATGTTAATTTTCGGTTTCCCAAGAAAATAAATAAATTCGTTAATGATAATCTTTAAGGACCTTCAAAAAGCAATGTTTTTCTTCTCTATGCTTTTTTAATATCGTGTGTTGTTTGGCTTAAAATTTTCTGTTTAGATTGATGCGCTCACTATTTGAATTTTGATCCAAAATGGCTGGTTAACGAACCCATATTTTCATGGAGAACCTACAAAAAGTTTATCAAAGATAGATTTGATCCGTTTATTTTTCAAGAGTTATCTTGTTTACGGATGGACGGTCGGACTGACAGACAGCCGACATCGTAAAAAGTTGATTTTCGAATTTAGGGAGTCTCAAAACGTTTAAATCCGTTGAACATATGTGGTGGAAAATTTCCGACAGTTTAAATACTCTCTCAATCGTAAATGATGAGAATGTAAAAAGGTGCAAGGGATAGATTAATGTGACAAATAAGTACCATAAACATAATAAATGAAGTCTAATAGGAAATTCTTATTTATTTCATTTGACTTTAATTTCATGTATTTGCCGCTGTATTTAATAACATATGATTTAATTTCAATAAAATTCTATTCGTTGTAAAACCAGTTTTTAAATTTATTCAAAACTCTAATTAAAAATAGTTACTATATAAATAGGATTACTATTACTATTATATGATAAAAACGTATACAAATCTTTAATACTCTTTGCCATCTATTTAAAACTTTTAAAACATTCGATATCTTGAAATATACTGGGTACCTATATATTCAGAAAAATATTAACTGAATCCTACGAGTTAAAATGTTAGCATCTTTTAAATAATTTATGAAAGGATTAAATTTGTCTGTGAAACTCTTTGAATTTCTAATGCTTCAAATGTTAAACATGAAATTACATAGTAGGTTATATGAGTTTGAAAGACGTGCGTAGTAACTAATTTATTTACCATTAAACTGGCTCTTATCAAATGTAAATATCACAGAAGCACAAAGTTAACGCCTCTCATATAAAAGATAACGACTACAGTATAGAATATAATACGTTAATGTAACATTCGAATATTCATTAGTTAGATTTTTTACATTACATTGTTAAATTGAAAAGATGAATATTGTCTGTACTCTGCTCATATCTTTGGCCGTTATCCTGAACTCTATCGGTGAATATAATAATATAATATATCTATTATTTAGGTTAATATCCTTTTGAGCTGTTTTTTGTACATGTGTCAATAGTATGTTAGTAAAAGTAAAATGTAATTATACCCCGATTCAAGGGCATAGACCGTTAGGCGAGGTTCATGCGAGAGAGTGGGGGGGGGGCGGAAGCAATGAAGTGTAAGTCAAGCCTAATACTGGAGCCCACAGAATCAGGAGACAAGTGTAATTCTGATAATTATAGAAGAAAAAACACAACCGCTTAATCATGACCAATTAAAAAAATATTTGAATTTTAATTTTAAAAGTATATGTATATGGAGCTTTCCACAGAATATTTGCCATGAAAATTTTTTACACGTAAAAATGTAAAAAATGTGATCCTTTTCCTTAACTTTCCAGTAAACTATAGTAAAATCCGCTTTAATTATTCATTCAATAATAGATATAAAATATTTATAAACAAATGGATTTTTATTCAATACAAAAAACTGATCTAAATTGAAAAGAAAACATCTATTTGTTTGTAAATATTTGATTTATATTATTAATTAAATAATTAAAGTGGATTTTAGTATACCTTATTCGAAAGTTGAAGAGAACACCCACATTCTTCCTTCCCTATGAGTTTTCAAATCTTTGTTTAATATTGCAGTATATGCATTGTAAAAAATCTCCTCTTTTAGGAACATAATTTTTCTCTTGCTAAAAATTCTTTGTCTTGCTATTAAAGATCATGAAAAGCCTGTTATAAATCATATCAAATTTTGTTGTATTTCTTTACTTTAAACTCTCACTGCTGCGACGATTATATTTCGGGGTTAATGCATGATAACGCAGACGGGTTTACTAAGAGCACAGGCACGTCGAATTCATGAAAGCGCTCATTTGCGCGCGCTATACTTCTAAGTAGAGTGGGGGTAAAGTGGAAAAAATCCCGCTCACTCTTCTGGAATCGTATTTATTTTCGTCATACATAGACTATTTAAAACCGTTTAAAAAAGACGATAGCAAATAAATAATAATCATGATAATCGAAGTATATATAATAATACATATTATTGATAATTATTATGATAAATGAAATTAAGCAAATATTTACTTAAACACTTATTATAGCGTTACATTATGTTAAATCGAGATTTGTTTGCTCTAACATCAGAATAACTACATTAACATGAGATAAGATTTTATGCTAAATGACGACTGAGAGCATACAAATTAAAGATTCTCAATACTGCCACGATCGGGATTGTAGGGGAATAACTTTTTTCCGAATTGGATTTCTCCACCAATGTGACGCTTTCGAGCAAAGAATTTGATTAATATATAAAAATTGATGAAGGACTTGTCAGATCGGCTTTCACTTGCGCTCATATGCTTAATTTTTAGATTGAAATTACATTTGCTTAGAGTAACAGCGTCGGGTGCATCGATCCGAATTGTTAATGAGGGATTGGTGATGCTTTTCTTTTAATTTTTAAGGTGGTGCATATAATACCTCTTCAAAAAATCTCTGCATCAATATGAATTAAAAACCCTATTTAGAACATTTTCATGGCCTACATGAATAGTTTTGACGTTCTTCCAGCCGAGCTGTAGACAATTTTTATGATTTAATGATATTTTTTGTTAATCACTTTGTAAATTTCCCAAACGTTGGTACCGGAGACAGTTATCAAATTTTTCCAAAAATATTTGTGGCGCATATGAGCGCATTCGAAGACGAATCATTTCATATCAGCAGTTGTATGTTTCATATCACTGTAGAACATTTAACACTTGCACCACGCTAACCCACCCCCCCTCCCTATAATTATGTCTTTGTTTATTAGCTAGCGGAAAAGTTCTTATTAGTGGTGCATTTAAGCGCATTTGAGCACATTTAAAATTATAACGAAAAGATATAATGAATTTGAAAGCAAGTTATTGTTTGGAAAAAATCGTCCCAACGCCCCTCCCCAACTTGATCGCTGATTGATCGGTTTTGTATGCTATTTCAAAACCAACAATTAAGAATGGTGGCTGAGGTGGTGTTAATGCCCTACAAGTCAGACGCCAAGTATCACTTGTTTATCAGGAATTTTTTAGGTCTATAATCCAGGATAATTGCGCAATATTTTTCGGTTTTTTCAATTTTATTATGAGCGACAGTATTGCATTCGCGTCTAAAGTTATTATTTTGTTTCAAATACTATTTACCAAATATGCAGTCGTGGTTTTGGTACTCTGGAACCGTGTTTATATCTAACGCTGGTGCACGCAAACATCTACTTATATACGCCTGGGAGGGGATCACACCACTGCTCCTCAGCGGAGGAGAAATTACCGCACTGTGTGCTGATGATCTTCTTTATCACTTCGCACTGTGAGGTGATGCATGGCAAATGGATATAAATAAAAAAAAATTGAAAGGCAACCTGAAGTTAATTCTTGTTCGAAACTGACTGACATGATATCTCGACTTCGGGCCAATGAAAATAGAAAAAGTTGTGCAATTAGTGAAATTAGTGAAATATAAAAAAGTAGCTATTTTAAAATGCTCAATTTGCTCTACTACTGAACTGATGGTTTGTTACTTACTAATTCATAGCCTATGTATCAAGTACAAAACAGTGAAATACATTTTCGTTTATTTTAAGTTGAATCGGGACTGTGGGATACCGGGCGAACTTTCAGAGTATACAGCCTTATCCTTTGATGTAGAGCTCTTAGCAATGAAGAACGTGCCATTTGCTTAGATTTTCGAAAGGTCGCGCACAAACTGCGGATACGTTATCACAAACTTGACAACATAAAGTTGCTGACCGCCAGTCAACAAATTGTTGACAGAATATGGGTACTACCTGGCACTAGAAGAAGTATTATACCGTCTATCACCGTGACCTTCCAAAAAGGTGTTTTCTAAGGTGAAATTACGAGCCCACTTCCCTTTTTCCTAAAATAATTGGTACTATCTCGCGCACTTCGCCATTCGGAAGGGTGCTTCTGCGGCAGGCCTTGAAATGATAATCAGGAGATCACTTTCGTAATTTACATGTATGATGTGAAGACATATGCTAAATTTCAATAGCAACTACATCAGGCTGCACATATTGTCGAAAAATACAATCAGGAGATTGAAATGAAATATAAGTTAAAAAAATGCGCCAAAGTTTATTTGAAGTGAGAAATACTTAATGGCATCCCCGAAGACACCTGCAATATATATATATATATATATTTATACATGGGCGTGCTGTAGAGCCGCATTTAGGACACGAGATCCATAAATGATACTCCCTGATGCAGATACAAACGCCTTATCTGGCAGATTTGATCTTTCAAACACTCGGTGGGAAACAAAGTATCTGCAACAAGCATGCTCTCCATAACGGTAGTACTCTATTCATTTGGCGTGGTTCCATCGATAAAGAACGAGCTCAGATCCCTTGCTATCGGTTCACGAAAGGTGCGTGTCAGCCAAATGTTAGGTCACTAGCAGGGTAATACAAAAGGCGGCCATCCCCAAGACGCTTCGTGTCCTGAAGATGCATAAGAATTTTGTCGGATCGTCGTACTGTGTCCATCAGAAACTATAACCCTGCATTTTACGGTCATAAAACGTGATTACAGCTGCATTTTAAAGCTGTCTCGATGGTAGCGGGTAACTTTTTTCAGATTAGCACATTGTCTTGGTAAAATCCCGGGGTCATCCTTATGACAATAATTTAAAAATATATATGTATATGCATGTGGTGCATAGAAAATATAATCGCCCAGAGTACATAGAAAGGATATTTAGAAAAAAAATAGAGATGAAAAGCGTTACAGAATATAGAATTCAAAGTACTGAATATGTGATCGCATGTGTTCGGACTGCGTATTAATTTTTAAATCTAGAATGTCCTGGAATAAACAGATGATGTTTACTGACGAAATCGCGTACACTGATTATCTTTACTTATGAGAATCGATAATTCATAGTGATTTATAGATTCATGAAAATAAGTCATAGTTACGAGGTGTGTTCAAAAAATAAGGTGACTTTATGATTTTCTCAAAAAATATTAATTTATTCCTCAATATTTATGTTGCCCCTTCACAGTAATCCTCCTCAGATATAATACACTTGTGCCAACGCTTTTTCTAATCATCGAAGCACTTCTGATAATCATCTTGTGGTATAGCCTTGAGTGGTTTCAGCGATGCAGTTTTTATCTCCTCAATCGTTGAAAATCCATGTCCTTTCATGGGTCTCTTCAGTTTTGGGAAAAGAAAAAAGTGCCTGGGGCCCAAATCCGGTGAATATGGAGGCTGAGGCATGACTGTGGTGCTGTTTTTGGTCAAAAAATCTTTCACAAGAAACGGTGAATGAGCAGGTGCATTATCGTGATGCAAAAGCCACGAATTGTTTTTCCAAGGTTCCGGACGTTTTTTACGTATCGCCTCCTGCAAACGGCATGGTATAAGCCAACCGATATGCCAACATCTTCAGCAGCTTCTCTGATGCTAATTCGGCGATTTTTCATTACCATTTCTTCCACTGCTTGAACGTTTTCATCTGTTGTTGACGTGCTGGGACGTTCAGGGCGAGGTTCGTCTTCGACATCCTCTCGGCCTTCTTGGAACAGCTTGTACTACTTATACACATTTTTCTTACTCAGAGTAGACTCACCGTATGCATCTGTCAACATCCCAAGAGTTTTAGAGCACTGGATTGCGTTTTTCACACAAAATTTAATGCAAACTCTTTGCTCCATTTTTTTCGAAAGAAGAAAATCGCCGAGCACACCAAACCCTTCTAACCTTTTACGCCTCTGTCAGAAAAACAAGACGAGCTATATAGTCAAAACTGTGAACAGATGATCGTGACGAGTGGTAAAATGCTTATTCACCTAGTATCGATGGAAGCAAGAAGGAGAAGCTCAAAATCCTAAATACATGCCGTGATACTCAAGTTTTACTTAGATCAAGGATTTAAAAGATATCTTGTGGTTTTCTAGAAAGATAGTTGGTTAAAGTGAGATGGCGATTTTCGAAGCTTCAAGAAACATAACCTAATATCAAGCATTATGCCTGAACTGCCCCAACTTTAAAAGTCATGTCTTTCGATTGCCTTTAAATTTTCAGAGTTTGCTTGCCTCTCTGATAGTGGTACTCACCAATTAATAGACTTTTACTGTCATCCCTTCTCGAATTACAGGGGGTGAAATTTGCATCCCCTGTAAAAAGTGGGTATTTTCAAATGGTCATAACTTTCTTTTTCCAAACGAGAATGGAATTTTCTATGGGTGATTCGTAAAGGGTTTATTATGCTCTTTCATTCTGTGATATCTATCATTGTTAATTTTTTCATTTTGATAAATAAACAGCCATTTAAACTGTTTATTTCACATTTTTTACTTTTCTAGCAGTTTTTTTAAAAATCATTTTTGAATCAAGCCTGACTTTTTTCCTTCCTCTCGCCCTCGGACAGGTCGGCCAGTCCTACTTGGGACTTGGTTGTGGGTATAATTCACCAGCGAAGCCGCACTAAATTCATGATATTTTATTTAGTTCGCCTTTTTTTCGCGCAGTGTTTGCTTCTCTGAACTTGAAGCTTCTTGACTGCCTCCGGAAACAGATCATGTTCTATTGCTAATAAAGTTTTTTGCAGTTGCAATTTTTGATTCTCATTTGGAACAAATGCATGGCATTTTAGATGGTCGGGAATTGTAATTGCTTCAGTGAATCTAGTTTCTAGTTTTTTGGTCATCTCTATGTGATCTTCTTTCAAACTGAAAACAATTACTGTAATCTTTAAACAATTCTTAGCCCAATCGAATAACTTCATCGCAGTTAAGATTGGACGCTCTGCTGAGCGCTGCAAGCTAGCTTTTACCGTAAGAATTTTCAAATTTCACCAATCCCGTCACCTGGAACATTTCCATCTGCAGTTGTCTCGAAATGTGTTTCTGCAGTGTCATGACTTAAACAATCTGAGATCGCTGCCATGCTAAAATGCTTCAGTTCCAATAATTTCCTTATACTTTGTATTATTGCTAATATGAATGGGTTTAGAGGGACTGTAATGCTTCCTGTGAGCATTTGTGTTAATGAGGATTTCTTTATAGTTATTTGGGTCAGTCGAGATTATGTAAGACTCCTCAGGTTCCTGTCTAATTGATAATTCGAGAACGCCAACAGTTTTCAAGTACTTTTTACACTTGGTTAACTTTTTTGTTAGTAGAATCATTAATAATGTCTACTAACCTCTGCAATGGTGTCACTTTAGGCTTGAACGTTTTATTTAACAAACTTTCATTGTCGGATTTATTCCTTTTCGGAATTCGATGCTTCCGTGGTATCGCATAACTCGTCTTAACAATTTGACGTAAAGTATCTATCTGTTTTTTGAAATCCATGTTGATGTGGATGCAGCAAAATGAAGACTGATCAACTGCTTTCGCTACATTTCTATTTATAACAATGAGGCAGTTGAATGTTCATCACAATATGGAAGCTTTGAGGATCGCGTAACTCACTTAAGTCAACTGTGCACAGTTCGGTACTATTTTCCGGTGCATGTGGAATGCTGCGAAAGTTCTGCGTGACACATAAATATACATCCATACTCTATTTTTAACAATTTAATGCAAAGTATAGGCAATTAGCAATATATACGAGTATTGCATATATGATAATCTAAAGCCAAAGTTTCTGGAAGCCTTGAGAAACCCCATTGGCTAAACGCTTAGTGCAAGGCATAGGCAGTTAGAAATATATACCAGTATTAAATATATGGTACTATCAGGCCGAACTTTCTAGAAGCTTCAAGAAACCTCTTACCCCCTCTTTTAGGCGCTTAGTTGCAAGGTATATGCACTTAGCAATATATGCGAGTATTATATATATATATGAAACCGAACTTCCTAGAAGCTCTAAGAACCACCTACATCACTTTGATCAACTATCTTTCTAGAGATTTCGAAAACTTTAAGGAATACCTCGAGCGCCATCTACACGGGCACCATCTAACCAAAAAAAGATTTGACTCACTCGGTCGGTAAAACAGGGGCCCAAATTGCTGACTTGGTCGTCGATCAGTGACAGTAATCTACCTTACTGACCGAGTGTTTACCGACTGCCTGACAACTGCCCGGTGGCGCCATCTGTCGGCGACAGATGAAACTACGTAGCTGTTCCATAATTCCCATAGGTATACTACTAGCAATGTTAGATGCAGTGATTTCTGTAGAAGTATAAGAGTTATCATTGCTTAATTTTAAAAAAATATTACGGGTACACAATTTGGCTCCCCGTGGATTATAAAATCATTTTTTTATTCTAATAATCAGAACTTTTTTAAAGCAATTAAAATGAGTGTGAATTTTGACTCATTAATATGTAAGCTCATTAAACGTGTGCAAATTAACACTGTAAATATAATACTTTAATTTAACCAATATAAGGTCAAAATTTAAGGTGGCACCCAAAGAAAGAAATACTAACGTCCGCTTGCATGGCAAATGCCTTGCAGGTCAAATGCATCTCCATAAGACAAATAACGGTATCGCACAATCGTTATAATCGAAAAATCCCTATTCTGCCCCTAGGTGCATAATATATTATTATTGGGCTCTGAAAGAATTTCAAAGATGGACATAATTAGGTTATTTTTTTACAATCATGTTTGAAAGAAAAATGTTCTTTTATTGACACTTGCGAAATTTGCTACAAGATAGAATTTACTTAATTTTTCTTGTAATCTAAGAAATTATGTAAATAAAAGTTTCTTATTATATTCAACTTTTGTTGTACTATTGTGGTGTGACATTGACCAAACAATGTATATTTAATAATGAACTCATATTTTGTCATTAAAATAATGCAATGGGAAAAGTGCAGATTAACATTGAAAGAAAGTAGCACTACAATGGAATAAACATGGACGAAAATTGCAACACCCAAGTTCTAAAATTGATATTTCCCATTGAGACCTTGAAACCTTCTTCGCCAATTATCTTATTATTCCGTTATATTTCACAATTACCTTTTATTTATTTCTTCTAGCCAAATTAGAGCTAATTATGCAACATAACGTCTTTTATTTGGTTATTATAATAATGGTAATCATTGTACTAACAAAAAAAGTAATTTTGCAATATAACAGAATAATGAGACAATTGGTGGAAAGGTACTTCAGAACGGCCACAGGAGAGGAATTTCGGTAGCTTAAACTGAGGCCAAAATGACGCACAGAGGGGGCGATAAATGTGAAAAAGACACAGGAGAGAGAGGTAAGTACAATAAAATATTCCTCGGAATAGTGGTGAAGCATGCGCCATTCCAATAAACTTTTCAAGGCGCGGATTTATACGCGCATAGGGGCGCACCTTTTATGAAGCATAAAGATAAAAATTTATTTAGGATGCAAGAAAAGTGAGTTTGATGAGTGTTGAGAAAAAGCGGCTTTCTCAATTTCTTGAAAAGAAAATGGCCGACCGGTGGCATGCGCCTTGGTGAGAAGAAAAGAATCAACGCGCAAAGATAGAGATGTGACAACACTGCACAAAGAAGAGGAGCATGTATGTGAAGAGAGAGAGAGCATAGACAGGGCCCAAGTGCGGTGTAGCAAGTGTATGTAGATACAGACGACCTGTATATATAACGCTGCCGCGTGAGCCCATCTAATCATATGTATGCGACCAAGTGCATGTCATAGATAAGGAATTCAGACTAAAAAGCAGACTTGCTAAGGAATCAGTTAACGTTGCGATATTAGCAGTGTGTGAAAACTGAAGAATAGGCTAGATCTAATAAAATACTTTATTAAAGAGATTTTTATGAGATTACTTTGTTAATCATACTTTGTACGGAAGAGCAACTTGCAGACGTGATTACAAGAATGTGTGACACTGAAAATCCAACATTTAAGAGCAGAGGAGAGGCTTTACCTGGCTAGATAAGCAGAAAGGAACTAAGGCTTTAGAGGTGATTTCTGAGGATTTCGCTTTACTGGATTGAGGATGGCAGTAATTTAAATGTTACTGTTATATTAAATTTAATAAAAAAGAGAGAGAACGTTCGACTCCAGACGCGTTAAGAGACGATTAGGACAGTTAAGAGAGATGAGAAAAAACAGAGGTAGTACAAGAACCGGTACATAAAAGAAAAAGAGGTAGACCTAGTAAGATAGACAGGTGTAAAGTATTGTTTGTATTGAGTAAAAATCTGATGTGACAGCTAAAGATTCAGCTGAGAGCGCCTTTGCCTATCATGCATTAGTGCCGAAAGTGCAAGGTGATTCACAAACGTACAGATTAGGTTAGTTATTAGGGTTCTAAAATTAGTTCTAAGACGTGTAACGATAAATTCAATTTAACTATGATCGGTCTATGCTTTGTTTCAACCGATACGGATCCCTGTTCATTTGATAAGGAGACGAAGACAGGGATAATAATAGTACTCTAACTTACTAAAGAATTAAAAATTAAAAATATGGGTAGCACAAAAGAATTTCTAGGTATAAAAATAAAACGCGACATTATGAATTAAATGATAGAGTTGTCTCAAGTCAAATTTATAGAAAATATGTTGAACTACTTCGGCTTTGCTAAGATTATACCAGTAAATACTCCTATTATATCAAGTCGAGTAGCCAATAAAGAAAGAGAAACAAGAGAGACTGAAGATAAAAACGCAACAGTGATACAAAATCTTCAGTATAGAGAAACTGTGAGTTCATTACAATATCTGGCTGGAGCCAGTTGATCAAGTCGAACAGATGCATTGGAAATAAATATGGCTCATGTTTACTTCCTAGTTTCCAACAGGGTATATTGAATTCTCTTACTGCGCAAATTACCGTTTTTGGTTGGATATTATCTGGGCCGGTTTCAGTCACAAATAAAATAGAAATTAACATTTTAATTACAGCACATCAGGCTATTTCAGCAAAAGTCTTAAATGAAGACTTAACCAGGTTCTGGGAGTTGGAGAAAGTTCCCTTTGAAAATACTTTGACAGATGACGAAATATTTTGTGATAAGCATTTCCCCACGAATTACCAACGAAAAAAAGACGGACGTTACATGATAAGCTTACCTTTCAAAAACCGTCCTCCCATAAAAATAGCTGTATACCTGGAGAAAGCTAAGATCGTTTTGAATAAAGTAATTTGTCGTTTATCGGAGAAATCGGAATTATTGTTACAATAGTCCAGTTTATTATCAGAATATGAAAGCCTTGGACACATGAAACTTCTTCAAGAAAAGGAATTGGATAGTTTTTCACAAATCGTCTATTTACCTTATCACCCCATTTTAAGAGAAAGTAGTTCAACTACTAAGTTGAGGGTTGTTTTCAACGCTGCTAGTTTAAGTTCCAATAATTCCTCCTTTAATTCTCATTTTCACATCGGTCCCAAGATTCTCAATGATTTGGTTTCAATCATTATGAATTGGAGATCACATCGCTTTGTTTATATGGCTGACATTGAAAAAATGTTTAGAGAAATTCTAGTTGACCCTCGGGATTGCGACTATCAAAGA
>NC_046658.1:137739373-137742305 GCF_010883055.1 Belonocnema kinseyi | reverse complement strand
CTTCACATAAAGCTTGGTTTAATGAAACAATTTGTCAAGGCATTAGATCAAGATGGGGAATGCTACGAATATTTGAGCCAAGTATTTCACCACAAAACAGATTGTAAACTAAGCGCAGGAAGTTTTGATGGACCTGAAATTCGTACTCTATTTAGAGATGAAAACTTTGAAAGAACTATGAAAGATGATGAGAAAGCAGCATGGTCTAGTTTTAAAGATGTATCAACAAAATTTTTGGGTAACACTAAAGACGTAAATTACAAAACTATTGTAAAAAAAATGGTACGCAACTTTGAAAAACTAGGCTGCCTAATGAACTTGAAGCTTCATTTCCTTGATTCACATATTAATCAATTTTCTGAGAACAACGGGGACTTTAGTGAAGAGCAAGGAGAAAGGTTTCACCAAGACTTGAAGGAATTTGAACGCAGATTTTACGGACGATGTGGTATAAATATGTTAGCAGATTACTGCTGGATGATGAAAAGAGAAACATCTTCAGAAAGAGGTCAAAAGCGTGTCAGAAATCCTTTACGCCGGTTATTTGTCGAGAAACGTGTGCGTAAGCGTAAAACACTTTAAAACTTTATTTAAAATATTTTTTGGAAGACAAAAATAAAGATAGATATCGCCAATATCTAGTATCCAACATCTCTCTAGCGTAGTTGCGAAGTATTAGCGAAAATTCTACAAAACTCAATTGATTAACCCATTGAAACTCTAATCAAAACATAGTTTTTCGATGTACTTTTTCCCGTGAAATTCGATTCTGAAGTCAAAAAAATAAAATTTTTCTTTATTTTTTTTATTTAAAAAAAAACCATAAAAAAACCGTAAAAAATGAGGTTTTTCGAGCAAAACCCCATAAAAAAGTAGCTGGACCCTACTTTTTTATTGCAAATTCGGATTCACCGTCGAAAAATACATAAGAATATACAGGTCTCGTCAATTGCACAGACACTTTTGTTTTTTTTTTGTGGGCCTGTGTTATCATAAGCAATGACTTCTTTTTCGTATGAAAGTACGTCGCATCGCTCGCACATTAAAAATGTTTTCTTTTTTATTACTCCTTTGATTTTTGCAGACTCGACATCTTTTCGTATTTATATTTTTTTTCTAATCAAGTGAAAAAGAAAACTTAACAAAATTGCTTGTAAATGAATGAAAAGTGACAGGCTTATGATACGAGAATCATCAAGTAGAACATAGCCTCACAAAAGGAAACGTTTAATTGAACAAAATACCTTTGAGTTCATATAATTAAGATTTAGTTGAAGGTAACGTGTATTAAAATGAGATTTTGCCAGATTTTTTGCAATTTTCGCGCCTAAAAGGCCATTTCACAAGAAGCAATAGTAAAAAGAAGAAGTTATGTTTTTGGGACTGATAAGGAAGAAAATCGTACAAAAAATTTCGAACTTCCTCTTTCCAGATTTTTTTCTAAAATTAAGTTGCCAGCATCCATGCGCTAAAGTCTGAGGCCAATTTTTTAAGTCAAATAAGATGAAGCTGTTTATGATGGCATTATTAATTGTAAAATGAAATGAAATGGTACAAAAACTGGCAAAAACTCGTTTTAATACGCTACTTCACCTTAAATTAAATGTAAATTATATGGAGTTGGACCAATTATTCCACGCAAAAGTATTTTGTTCAATTAGACGTTTCCTTTTGTGAGCTAATGTTCTATTTGATGGTTCATGTATCATAAACTAGTTACTTTTTATCGATTTTCAAGCTTGATAAAAAACAAACTGAAAATACTAAAAGATAGAGTCCGAAAAGGATAGTGAATGAAAAAGTATCAAGTTCTAAATTCGTTGTATAATTGTCTTCCTTACTTGTCACGAAAACATAACTCCTTCCTACTATTATATTACAAAATGCAAAATGTCAGTTTAGGAATGAAAATTGCAGGAAATCTTGAAAAAACTGTTTAAGGACACATCTTCACCTTAAGCTAACTGTAAATTAAATAAATTTTACACTATTTTTCCTCTGAAGTGTATTTTGTTTCATTTGACGTTTCTATTTAAGGTTATATTCCACATAATGGTTTTCGGATCATAAACCTGTCACTTTTAATATTTAGCCATTTTATACAAGAAGGCTCAAATGACCAAACAAAGGGTTAAGAGAGCGCGTAAAACATTTTCACACAGATAAAACTAAGAATAAAATTTTTTGCAGGAAATTTTTTAGAGCGATAAAGTATTGTTTAGCCAACTTCGCATCTTAGAAAAAAATGTGTTTGTCGTGGAAAAACAAAAGAAAGTTTAAGCAATAACTTCAGAAACAAAGAAAAACAAAAAACGTCGAATTCATGAGAACGTGCACTCGTGCAAGGCAGCCTCTCAAAGAGGGCGGGGGTAGAGGGTGGAAGATTGCGCTCGCTCTTTTGGAGTAGCATTTATTTTCTTAGTACATAATCCACATAAGCATTTATACTAAATTATGAAAACTGCAATGTATATTTTTATAACAATATTTTTATTCTATTTTGTTTTTATTTTTATTTTATATATTTTATTTTGCCTTGGTAAGGGTGCTGTATGAGTGCCGGAACGTTGGTGATTATTTTCTACAAAGCCTTTTATTTATAGTGATTGATAATGATAAGAATAAAAAGGACAGAAGAAATTAAAAAAAGTCGGAACGGGATTTGATTAGTTGTATTATTATTTTTCTTTCCTCCTTTTTATTTTTCGCCACATGAAAAACAATTTTCTTAATTTTTTTGAGGGAAAAGAAGTAGAGGAAAACGTTTCTGTTTCTGAGATATCAATGGGCACATTTTATGGTGGTTATTCAAATTTGGTCGTTAGATTCCTAATTTTATTTTTAGGAATTCTTCACATTAACAATCTACTGCTAAAAAGGTGTGTTTTTAAATCGATTTCCTCGGAGGCGGGTTCGGTTTTTCAGATTAGCA
>NC_046658.1:137734924-137739273 GCF_010883055.1 Belonocnema kinseyi | reverse complement strand
ATGTAATCTTGTGTTTCTTGTTTCAGAATTTAAAAACCAGTCCAGGGGTTTGCCAGACGGTGACCCTAACATTGGTTCTCATCCCCGTGGACCTTCTTCTTCAACTTCTTCTTCTGGCAGACAATATTTAGACACGAATCATTCTCTTGCCAACCCTCATTATTCTCCCAGGTCTGCAACACCTGCCGAAATACCTCATGGTAACAGCTCAAGTTCTTCTTCACTCAGGAAAACTTTTCCACGCGTACTTGGATATAGATTTGATGAACTTCCATTCATTAGACTTTCTCCCCTGACTAATCTGAATCGGATTTTCGTACTCCGAAGATACGTTTTTCCTCCCGATAAACCAATTCGATTGAGAACGAGAACTCATGTCCTCATTCCCATGCCAACCAAAAAACAAATTGTATTATCATCGCCTAATGGCGACGTCTATGCAATATTTGCAAAAACAGCAGGCACAAAAACGATTTTACGTGCAATGTTCACACCTGTTCTTGGAATGGCAGAGCGGGCGAAAATAAACATGAATAGCGGCACCGTTGAAGAAATGAGCGCAGAAGAAATCGCTGAATGTTTAGTATCCCCAAGGGTACCAATCAAAAAGACTTATAAAGTATTTTGTGTGATGGACAGATCTGGCGCTTTAAGCTAGTTCACTATGCTTTCTCCGCTTGCGGGCATAGACCTTTTGCAATTAAGTTTCAAAATCATTTTTCACATTTACAATTACATTTGTTCAAATTTGAAAAGTCTTGCCGAAAAATATATCAGAATAATTTAAATATCACCATATTATATTACCATTATCATATTGAACAATCATTTCAAAAACAATACAATTTGCAACGCCTAATTCTGCATTCATTTGGACTAAAAATTCTCTATTTAAAATGCACAATTAAAAAAATAATAATTAGCTTCATTTTTAAATTTTCAAGGTTGAAATTCCTTACCGATTTATTCTTCATTTTAGAGTACGCAATATGATATTATATATATATATATATATATTAACCTGGAATATTTTCAATGTTCAATGGAATATGTTCAATTTTTAAGACATTAAAATTGAAAATTTTGCAGTTTAACGGGCGTGAAAAACATCGAAATCGTTTTTAAGCTTAAAACGGCCACCCTAATTTTGTTTAAGTCCTCTCTCTTTATATAATAAATTCTCGTAACTTGTTTTTTGCGCTTCTTATTCGAGTAAATGTTGTAAAAATGTGATATTTTTAATATAATTTTAAACTCTGTTATTGTAATTGTATGATTCAATCATCTTCTACCTCGCTGCGAATGCGCTTATTCAGATATGCCAAATGAAGTAAACACTTTATTCTTAATCAGAAAATAACGAAATAAAAAGCTGAAAACATATTTTTTTTAAATAAGATGTTCTAAGCTAAAGAATTAAAAAATCGGTTAACTTGAAAAAATTGTAGGTTCTCTTGTGACCCGTAATTTTAAAATTAAGACCATATTTCCAGTGACGTAGCATTATCTAGGACGCTTTCGAAAAAGATGATTTTAGCTGATAACTCTAGCTCGTCGAGAAATAGCTGTAAAATCTGTGCAATGTAAAAGAACGACGTAGGAGCGAGGTATTTTGTATTTAAAAAGTGTGTTTAAGATTTGAAAAGAATGAGTTCAGTACTTTTTGAGTGAGAGTTGGCAACGACTTTAAAAATGGTAGTTTCGAGTAAAGCGCGGTTAAAGTTTGAAACTTTACAAAAACACATTTCCTGTATCAAAATGTACAGAAAATTCTGGCTCAGAATGAATAAAAATATTACCACAACATTTTTCAAATGTTTTTCTATAAAAAAAATGCAAAAACATAGATTTTTCTAAAGCTGTAATATCTTATTCCCCCCTAGGAGTCTGTCAAATCAACCACTAAAATTTTGGATTTTGTTTTATAGAATATCTTTCTGCTTATTTTCCAATTAATCTCCTTAAATTGGGTTAGGAAACATATTAAGCAATTACAATTTTCTATTGATAGTTGAGTTTTTCTGTGTGAAGTATCCGTGGTCTACACTCCTATTAAAAAAGTTTATGGGCCCTGTGTGTCAAATACTTTCTAAATAATAAATAAATGAGTAATACAAAGTTTCGGAAATACACTCGCAGTAATACAGTTGATGAATATCTCACAAAATTCCTTAAAATTGGCTAAAAAGTGACAGAATTATGATAAAAAAAACCATAACGTGGAACATAACCTCAACAACAAACGTGAAATGGAACAAAATGCATTTGAGAGGTAGAAATGTGGCAAATATATATTTAAATTACAGTTCATTTAAGATGACAATATACATTGAAGCAATTTTTCAAGGCTCTGTGCAATTCTTTTGCCTAAAGGAGACCATTGCATTTCGTAATAGAATAGTAGAAAGAGGTTATGTTTTCGTAACAGGTAAGAAGGAAAATAATACAACAAATTTAAAACTTGATAGTTTTTCATTAAAAATCCTTTTCAAATTATTGAAGCTATAATTTTGTATTACAGTACTGACTTTGTTCAGTGATTATCATAAGCAATGACTTCTTTTTCGCATGAAAGTACGTCGCATCCCTCGCACATTAAAAATGTTTTCTTTTTTATTACTCCTTTGATTTTCGCAGACTCGACATCTTTTCGTATTTATATTTTTTTCTGATCAAGTGAAAAAGAAAACTTGTAACAAAATTGCTTGTAAATGGATGCATGAAAAGTGATAGGCTTATGATACGAGAATCATCCAGTAGAACATAACCTCACAAAAGGAAACGTCTAATTGAACAAAATACCTTCGAGTTTTTATAATTAAGATTTAGTTGAAGGTAACGTGTATTAAAATGAGATTTTGCCAGACTTTTTGCAATTTTCGCGCCTACAAGGCCATTTCACAAGCAGCAATAGTAAAAAGAAGAAGTTATGTTTTCGGGACTGATAAGGAAGAAAATCGTACAAAAATTTCGAACTTCCTCTTTCCAGATTTTTTTCTAAAATTAAGTTACCAGCATCCATGCGCTGAATTCTGAGGTCGATTTTTTAAGTCAAATAAGATGAAGCTGTTTATAATGGCATTATTAATTGTAAAATGAAACGAAATATATCCTAAACTAGTCACTTTTTATCGATTTTCAAGCTTGATAAAACACAAACTGAAAATACTAAAAGATAGAGTCCTAAAAGGATAGTGAATGCAAAAGTATCAAGTTCTAAATTTGTTGTATAATTGTCTCCCTTACCTGTCACGAAAACATAACTCCTTCCTGCTATTACAGTACAAAATGCAAAATGTCAGTTTAGGAACGAAAATTTCAGGAAATCTTGAAAAAACTGTTTAAGGACACATCTTCACCTTAAGTTAACTGTAAATTAAATAAATTTTACACTATTTTTCCCCTGGAGTGTATTTTGTTTCATTTGACGTTTCTATTTGAGGTTATATTCCACATAATGGTTTTCGGATCATAAACCTGTCACTTTTAATATTTAACCATTTTATACAAGAAGGTTCGAATGACCAAACAAAGGGTTAAGAGAGCGCGTAAAACATTTTCACACAGATAAAACTAAGAATAAAATTTGTTGCAGGAATTTTTTTAGAGCGATAAAGTTTTGTTTAGCCAACTTCGCGTCTTTAAAAAATGTGTTTCTCGTGGAAAAACAAAAGAAAGTTTAAGCAATAATTTCAGAAACAAACAAAAACAAAAAACGTCGAATTCATGAGAACGTGCACTCGCGCAAGGCAGCCTCTCAAAGAGGGCGGGGGTAGAGGGGGAAAAATTGCGCTGGCTCTTTTGGAGTAGCATTTATTTTCTTAGTACATAATCCACATAAGCATTTATACTAAATTATGAAAACTGCAATAAAAAAACTACACTGTATATTTTTATAACAATATTTTTATTCTATTTTGTTTTTATTTTAATAAATATATATTTTTTATTGCGCCTTGGTAAGGGTGCTGTATGAGTTCCGGAACGTTGGTGATTATTTCCTACAAAGCCTTTTTTTTATAGTGATTGATAATGATAAGAATAAAAAGGACGAAAGAAATTAAAAAAGTCGAAACGGGATTTGGTTAGTTGTCTTATTATTTTTCTTTCCTCCTTTTTATTTTTCTCCACAAGAAAAACAATTTTTTTTCCTTTCTTAAGGGGAAAGAGGTAGAGGAAAACGTTTCTTTTTCTGAGATATCAATGGGCACATTTTATGGTGGTTATCCAAATTTGGTCGTTAGATTCCTAATTTAATTTTTAGGAATTCTTTACATTAACAATCTACTGCTAAAAATGGGTGTTTTTAAATCGATTTCGTCGAAGGCGGGTTCAGTTTTTTAGATTAG
>NC_046658.1:137732243-137734824 GCF_010883055.1 Belonocnema kinseyi | reverse complement strand
TTTTTAAATCTAAAAGTTCTTTGAAATAAAGAGATAATGTTTACTTAAAAAATCGAGGTTAGGTAAATCATTATAGGAAAAATAACAGGATCGAAGCAGAAAATTATATTCGAAAATTATCATCTATTATCAGTGCAGGCAATAAAACAGCCGATATAATTATTTCTCCAAGAGTTCTAGAGTAAACGCTCGTTAACTCGTATTCGGCTGAGAAAAACCCTCTTATTACAACAACTGTGCGATCCTAGTAGGAATATGCAGAGCCGTAATATGCACTGTTACTGCAGCGAAAGCACGATTTTTTTACGCGAACACGATAATTTCCTGTGACTATAGTTTCCCGTTAACGAGAGTAATTTGATTGTAAATTAAGTTGTAAATTAAGTCAATTAAGTTCCGCCCGCATCAAATTAAATTCATCTCCGCTACAACGTACACAGAAAAAACTAGGAGTTCACTCATGTTGCATCTTAAATAAAAGTTGGTGTCATTTGGAACTTGAGCTCCAATAGATACCTGTAGAGATCCAAATGGGTTCGTTGAGAGCGCACTTGAAAATAACAGCATCAAGGCCCATTCACAAGCCAACCGCTTGCAAAGTCGGGTTGGTAAGTTTGCTATTTACAGAATATGTTGGTAAAGCAAACTGTTTATTATACTTACTTTATGAAGTTGAAAATATACTCAGCGTATTTTCTTGAAATCAAGAAAGAAGTTTCAAAGGGTTAATGCAAGATTCCCTTTTTAATACTTGAATATTATTGATAATGACTTATTTATAAATGTGAGCAAACAGAATAAGTTTACCGACCAATGATTTAAGACGATAATTTTCTTCCATTTGAATCAGTACTTCCAATTTTGGGAACTTTTTGAAATGCGCTTGCGTCGCGCAAGCGCAGAGACAGACAAAAAAAATCATTGTGCTAAAAAAATCCCTACTTTCTTTGAACTCTGAATTCACAACGTCTTTGTAATCAAAATCAACTTAAGTTTTTATCTGTCACTTCAAAATCTTATTTTAGGGTTAGGAAATCACTGTAAATGCATTTCCTAATCATTATTTATTATAAATATCGCATTTGAATATCGTCACTAGTCAAAATCAGTGCGCCAACAATAACCAATCATGCTGCCGGCGCGAAGAAAGCGCAGTTCAAAGAGTTCCCAGGATTGGGAGCAATGATGTGAATAAGCCTTCATATTTACAAGTTTGTTACATAACCTGCAAATAATATTTATCAGTTCATTATATCTATTTTAATTGCGGTAATGAATATTATAATTTAATTATGTTCATTAAGCTATGTCCATCAGAGTGCGATGACCTGTGTGCTGTAAGGTGAATAATGTGCTGTTAATTGAAACAAATGTGCAAGTGGGCAAAGCGAAAAAAGGTTCTTTAAAAATAGGCTAATTACATTTGAGATCCTTTCGAACCCCAAGTTTGGTATCATTTAGAGCTTATTTATCGTTTTCGGTTCCTTGTCAGCAGGTGGGTTTCATTTTTGTTGCAGCTCCTTTGAAACCAAAAATGGGTTCCAATGGAAACTCCAGTTTTTTCTGTGTAATTTCTGCTATTCCATACTAGCTGTGAAAACTTTCGATCAATTTTTCAGCTTTTACATTTGTTTTGACCTTACATTATTATTTGCGAAGATAGAATCACTTTATGTTCACATAAATATCATAAATTAAGTTACCTGATTAATTTAAGAACTTCCTGAAAGAACGTTTAATTATATTTTAAGTTCTTGTTTTTACTGTGAAACATAAAGTCCGATAAAACCAGCGACGAACATACGAATTATGTATTATATGTATACACACACACATATATATATATACATATATACATATATACATATATACATATACATACATATATATATATATATATATATATATGTATAATTAAAAATTGGCATAAGGACAACCGCAGGATTTCGCCGGGAGCGGGTGCTAATCTGAAAAATTGCACCCGCTTCCAGCGAAATCGCGGTAAAATGTCAGCCACAACCACGTCTCACAACCGTGAGAGAGGTGGTTACAGTCTGTAAAGGAATCAATACGACGATCCAGCAAAAGCCTCGTGCACCCTGAGAACACGGAGTGACCCAAAGACAACCGCCTTCTGCATTTTTCCCGCAAGTCTTCTAGCATATTGTTGACACGCAGGGATACTTTTTAGGCTATTAGCAAGTGAAAGCTTGGCAATAAAGCTTGGTAATAAAGCACTCTTAGTGCCGCATTGTGCCTTTGAATATAGATCGTTCCCGCGTGTATTGGACAACTAGATAGTATGTGAGCTAAATGCTCGGGGTGTGCATGGCACGCCCTGCAGCTATCATCGGGAATGTCTTGGCTCAAAATGTGGCGACGGTATGTTCAGGTGGAAATGACACCGTCTTGGCACGCAAAAATAAAACCCTCTGTACCAGAGTTTAATCCGGGCTATTTAAGGAAAGCAAACGTGAGATCACAAAACATTGACTGATCCTTCACATTTCTGTGGAAGATACCGTGCATCCTCTTATCTAGGAGCTGTTCACGAAAGTTTTTCTCTTGTGCTTTCTTAATC
>NC_046658.1:137720382-137732143 GCF_010883055.1 Belonocnema kinseyi | reverse complement strand
TATATATTTAAACTTTTGTTGTGTGTAACAATGTTCGAGTTCAAATTATTAAAAATAATTAAAATGCAATCTGGAATATTTGAACAATTAAAGATGGAAAACGTTTAAAGTTAAAAATTTCTGATAAAAACCCTTTTTATTTTATAAACTTCAAATATAAATAAATTATTTTTTAAATGCTGAATGTCTTAAACTTTAACAACCATTTTCAGCTTAAGAATAACTTCATAATAATATAGTCGGAATTAAAGGCTTCTATTGAATTGGAAATTTTTTCTAATCCTATATTATTTAAATTTTAACCCATTTAATTTCAGTTTTTTAATTTAGAAAAGGAATGAGTACTTAATATTTAGCAGGATTTCACTGTTCAGTTAAGAAGAGTTAATTAAAACTAAGTATTTAAAAGTTAACAATTTAAAACCGAATTGTTTCACATAGAAAGCTTTGAATCCCTAAAATTTCGAAGAGTTTTTAAACTTTTAGCTTTACAGTTTTAATTGTTTTATTTAAAAAATGTTTAATTTGTGAATAAATTGTCTAATTTCGACGTATAAGTAACGATTGATCAGTTATTATTTGTAGAAAAAATCTAAATAATTTTAAAAATATTTGAAAATTTTGAAAAGATTTAAAATTAATTAAAAACTTGTAATGATTTCAATTAATTTAAACAAAGTGTCTTAAAATTTTTGGTCAGAACTTCTAAATATATTTTTAATTAATCTAATTTTCCCTACAATTTCTGGAAAATTCTGCGAATTAAAAAAAAGTTAAAATTTCAAGTTCTTTTTTGATAATTTTTTGAATCTCTTAAAATCTTTATAAATGTTCTGTTACAAGAACTGTTCAAAATTTAATTCTTCATTGAATTAAATGAAATTAAAATTTTTGTATTTTAGAATGGTCTTGCTTTCCTTGGAAAGGATTCGACAGCCAAATTAGTTTTTGCTCATTATAATCAAAACAAAACTTTAAATAAGGAACCTCGAAGTCTTCTAACCAGATGCATCGTATGAAAGTTCAAAGATGATGCTCTTAAAACCGTACGAGTTGATGTACAACTAGAACATTTTGTGTAAGTTAAATATTCAATATTTACTACGCAATTGAATATTCAGAGATTTTATTTCTTTAAACTAAATTAATTTCTTTTCCTATCAGCATTTCTCGAAACTTATAGAGAAAACGTTTCCCGGCGAAATGCCAGCATATACTATAGCCCGTACAAGTCCGAAAATGGCACTATCTTGCAAACCAGTGGAACTCTATGGGCACATTACAATTATCTCAAAGTGTTTTTATGAAGCAAAGGAGTCATTAAGCCTCCCTAATCGAAGGCTAACTCCGAATATGTACCAAAAATTGATTCCTCTGGTAAGAGTTATATTTCATTAGAAAATTTTTCAAAGAGTAAATATTTTTTAAAGCTATATGAAATTTATAATTGCACGTAAAAAGGTTTTAAATGTGAATTAAGCCAGGTAGAAACAGTCTGTTTCAAATAAGGTGGCCGATTGTAAAACGTGTTCTAATTTTACAATTAACAGAATTGGAAAAGAAGGCTCGAAATAATACGAGGAAGCTCAGCATTGATGACAGAGTTCTCATTAGGATATTACCTAAGTAGAAGAAGGTTTCAATATTAAAAGAAGTACATTTTTCTTTTCTGGATTCATGAAAATTTATTATAGAGAACTTCAACAATTAATTTAGAAATAAATTGTTCAAGAAAATCATTCATTTTAAACTCAATGCATGCACTTTCAGATAAGCAAAATTCTGTAGTTCTACATTTGCTTTAAACTCTGATCAATGCAGGAAATCCTGGACTGAAGAAGAAAGGCGATTCTCCAACTGAAATTACGAAGTATACTTCTCATGAGATACGACAGTCTTTCATCTATCATGTAAAGGTGAGTTAAACTTCATAAATGATATATAGCATTTCGTGACGTAATATTAATAATAATTAGATGAATATGAATCGTACTTTACTCGCATAAAAGAATTAAGTAATCGTGTTATAATTTTTAGGAAATTAGTGATCTTGAAGCTCAGATACTATGTTTGAGAAATCAAACCGTAGCTAGAAAAGGCACTGTACAACCTGTTCTTTTTGTCGTTGAAGAAAATTTAGAGAACATTAACGAGGCTTACGTTGTTGTTGATGAGCAACGATATAAGGTGCCTACATGTTTAGACGCGCTAGATTTTACATTTAAAACATTGTAAGCATTGGATTGCTTATATGCAAAAGCTTCACTGAGATTGCGACAATTTATGCAAGTAGCTGGTTATGAAATACCTCTCACTTCTGGAAGGTTTCCCTGTTAAACCATGATTGTCTGTGATTCTTGTAAAGATTCATTTCCAGATAATTTTAATTTTATACGACATATACGTTTGGCGCATTCCGATTTAAAATTATTTCAGTGTACTGAATCAATTTTGGTAAATCGTTTTCATTACTGGACTCATTTATCAGACACAGACGTGCAAAATATAATCCTAAAAAAGTAAACCCCGTTTTTTTAGAGGCGAACCAGTCTAAATTTCTATTAATTCCAGAGATTGATACCTGAACCTTGGAACCTGAAAAAGAATCTGCATCTGATATAAATTGTAGTACTTTCCACAATCACAATGAATCTTTTGATTCAAATGATTCTGATTCACTCTCAGAAGATGATTTACTTTGGGATATGGAAAGTTCGAAATTAACTTCAAATTTACCGAATACAGTTTTTTAAACTGCAGAAGGGGTGAAGGATCAGGCAATAAAGTTTGCAAGCAAACTGAATCAATTCTAAGATTTTCCCAGAAACCGAGTGAATACTATTATTAGCGATACATCCGAATTATTTGAATCTTCATTAAATTCTTTAAAAACTGAAGTATAGAGTCGTTTGGAAAGTTTAGGCAGGAGTAAATACTGTTTGTCTGAAATTAATGATGTGTTTTAAATTTTTTCTAAACCTTTTAAGAACATGGAAACAGGGAGTAAAAGATTGTCTCAATTTAAATATTATGATACGTTTAGTCAAAACCTACTGGAACTATGCGGGAGGACGTGCCGGTCTTTGCTCAATTTATTCCTATGCGATATGTTCTGAAAAACTTTTTTGAAATGCCTGACGTATTCGCCAAAACTATGGAATATGTTGATTCTTTAAACTCAAAGTCTGAAATTATTTCAAATTTAATTCAATGCTCTCATTGGAAAGCCAAAGTAAACCTCGACGGTCTTAAAAAAATATGGTTACTACTTTTAATGTATTTCGGTGATTACGAAAACAACAATCTATTGGGAAGTCATAAAGGGATATCTAAATGTGGAGCTGTATACTTAAGTATACCGTGTTTACCACCAGATTTTCAGTCAAAAATAGAGAATATTTTCTTATTTATACAATTTAATACCTTAGACCGGACAAGTTTTAAAAATTCTGTTATTTTTGAAAGAGTTGTACAATAATTAAAATTTCTGCAAGAAGAAGGAATTACATTAGATCTTCCTAGTGGTGAAAAGACGATTTTCTTCGATTTGGCATTGGTCGTGGGAGACAACCTTGGCCTCCGCTCCATTTTCGGATTTGTCGAAAGTTTTCCGTGTAACAAATTTTGCCGATTTTGCTTGACTGATAACAAAGATATAAATTCAATTTTTAAAGAAAGCAACGATATTCTTCGTGACATAGAAAACTATGTTTCCTGATTCAATTTAAAACATCCATCTTAATCGGGCATTAAAGAATTTTGCGTATTTAACCAAATTTCAGGGTTTCACGTAACAAATAATCCTGCAGTTGACGTTATGCATGATTTCTTGGAGGGCACATGTCGGTACAATCTGGCACTTATTTTGTATCACTTTATTTATATTCGCAAATACTTCTCTCTTCAATATCTCAGTATAAAAACACAGGCTTTTTATTACGGTCCTAACGAAAGCGTCAACAAACCTCAGGAAATTTTAGAGTCACATTTGACAAAAAAAAGTGTATTCTTTTATCGTCTGCAGAAATGTTTAATTTAGTTAAAAACTTGAATCTAATGATTGGACTTGATATTGATGAAGGTGACGAATATTGGCAGATACTGTTATTATTGCAAGAAATTTTAGAAATTATATGTAGTACGAAAGTTAATCTCGATACTACAACACAACAAGAATTTAAAATTGTTGAATATTTACAGATATTGACTACAAAATTCACCAACAGCATGAAACCGAAACATCATTTTTGAATCCACTACGCCTTGTTTTGCGAAAAGTCGGTCCCCTGTAGAATATTTTTTGCATTAGGTTTGAAAGCAAAAACCGCGAAGCCAAATAGGCTTCGTATTCTGCAATTTGCCGTATTAGTGTTTGCAGGACTATTACTCTTCGACATGAGTTGAAATTAAATTATAGATTCTTGAACAAAAACTTATCATATCCAACGTATGTCCCCAATAAAACTAGATCAGTCCCTCTGCAGAATTTACTGAACTGGGCGAAGAATTTTACGTTGTCCACTCGATAATTTTAATCAATCAGGAAGCATTTCTTGTTGTGCTGAAATGGATTCCTAACTGCTATCTCAATGAACATATCAAAGCGTTCAAGATATATAGTACTGACTTTTTCATTGGAAAATCTTTAAAAAGTCTGACTTAAGTAATGCTGCATGCTCTTATGTCATTATTACTTCCAATAAATTATTGTTCGTAATAATTAATTGCTTAGTTTATTTCATCAACAAAAAATCTTCTTAGACCCAATATTTATAAATGATTTCGCATTTGTAAAATAGTTCAACTTTTAGTTCAGTTCAGTTTTACAGACCAAATTTATCAATTATTAATAACCATTAGTATTATGAACAATAATCATGACTAATCAAAAATAATAATATTTATGTATAGAATGTCCCTTTTAAAACAGTTATTTTATGGAATTGCGAAAAATAATTTAAATCTTCAATCTCTATTATAAAAGAAACATCTCGTTTAAAATAAGTTCTTCAACTAAAAAGTTTGTTATTTATCAGGATATAATTGACCATTTACTCATTATAAATGAAAAGAATTCTAATATAGAATGTTAAAGTATACATTTTTTGTGATATTCAACTTGCAAATTATAAAAATTATTAGTTGAAAATTTCAAGGATTTTACCACTCAGGTTTTAGGTATCAGGTTAAAAAGCATTGCTAAAGAGTCTAGAAGGTTTCAATATATTTTAAAGATTTTTAAAAAATTTAAAAGGATTATTGAACGTTTTGCAAAGATTTGTTGGATTTGAACGATTTAAAAAAGACGTGTACATCACTAGTTTAAAAATATATCACAACAATTTCACAAGGCTTTTAAATATACCATAAGATTTAAATGATTTCAAACATTCTTAAAAGGGTACAGTACACCTAATTTCTAATATTGTAAAATGTTTGAAAGATTAAAAAATATTTCACTAAGATTTCGAAGAATTCGATTATCTCAGCGAATAAAAAAATTCACAAATATTTCAAAGGTTTCACAAAAATGTTCAAAACATTTCAAAAATTTCAAAAAGATTGCGAGGATTTCGAAGATTTGAAAATGGCGTTTATATCAGATTTAAAAATTTTTACAAAGATTTTGTACAATTTTTAAACACTTTAAAGTTTTCAAATATTTCAAAGACTTTAAACTATCAAATCAGGTTTTTACAAATTTGAGAAGATTTTAAAGGTTTTAATGATTTCAAACCAACACAAAAGATTTCACAAACAAATTTTGAACTAAGCATTCACAAATACTTCATAAAAATTTCACAAAGATTTCTGGTATTTTTAAGATTTTAAGGATTTCAAATACTTTACAAAAATTGAGAATGCTTCCTAACGAATTCACAAAAATTTCAAGATTTCACAAAGATCTTGAGTACTTTAAGAGATTGCAACGAATTCACAAGGATTTCAAGAGGTTTCAAAGATTTGACCAAGATTTCAAGGATTTCAAAGACAACTTGTGTTCGCAAAAATTAAGATAATATTTTATTTATAGCTCTTTTTTCTTCAAAAATGGTTGGCCTTATAATTTTATAATAATATACTTCATTCATACAAAATTTTTAAAGTTCGGGGCACCTCCAATTTTTGACCCAGCACTGTTCCTTGTATTACCAAGCCCAATGTGAGGCGGGAACTAGGCGATTTCAAAAAATTAAAAACCTATAGATATTTTGGAATTTAATTTAATCCCAGTTGGCGTATTGTGTATATAAGTAAAGGTTAAGTTAGATATATCAGCGAATATGTATTCTACATTGTTTAGTGTACAAATACTGTTAATGATAATGTGCTGAGTTTCACGCTGGGAAACGAACTGGTCGTTTTTGTATTTTCGACCGTCACATTTTTTTCGAACCCGCAGATTCCGAATTTTTTAATGACAAATAACTATGTAATTAAATAATTAAAATATTTTTGTTCATCAATTTTAATGTCATTTATGAGCCGAAGAAGATTCGTATTGACATCTATGTCTCGACTTAGTTCTGAGACGCAGCCAGTAATCGATGTCTTATAGACGAACTCAAGAGAAAACCAAGTCGAACTCGGGACCCTTCCGACTGCATACAAATAGTTTGAAGATATTTTATATTAAAAATATATTCTGGAATAAATGACGTAGCAAATGGATATTAGAAGTGAGATGTTTTGTGGGAAACAGTTGTCAAGTATTAAAACAATTAAAATCACTTGCTCCTCCTCATAGAAAAGATTCAGAATATTCTAGTGCTCTATGTCGTTTATTAATCAGTATTTTCTTATCTCAACAAGATTAATCTGAAAAAATAACTATTGTTTGAAAAGGGATCAATGTGTAAATAATAAATGTATGAACTCCATGAAACCCAGTTAAATGTATCAATATAATAAAATAATGTACATTATTGAAATTCATTATGTGCATTGATATTGATATCTATTGGATGACATACAAAAATGTAAATACCAAATTAAAAAAAAAAGAATCAAAAATAACTTTAAAACTTTAAACGTACATTAAAGTAAATTACATATAAATATCTGTTTTAAATGTATTTTTTAATTTTTCTGCAAGATGAAAAGAAAATTTATTTGAAAGAAATCCCGCTTCTACACTGAATAGCGTATCAAATGGAAACTAAGGAGAAAATGGTAATCACCGAGAAATCATTAGGTTTTTCATTGATCTAAGATCTTAATTATACTGAAAATTTTTTTTAATATTAGATAAATTCTATTTAAAGAAAACTATCACTCAACAAAAAATTTCTTTGCATCGAAAAACCTGTTCAAAAAGACATACTTTAAAATTTTTTTGACATATTGAAATTGTAAGGATATCCTTTAGTTATTAGGAATTCTAAAGAAATATCATGAAATTTGGTCTTTAGAACTGTTAGAATTTTCAAACATTTTAAGTTTGAACATGACATATTACAGAGAAGGTGATATCAGTTTCAAAAATGTGCGTAGCAACTAAATTATTTTTGTTTAAACAGACTCTTATCAAATCTAAATATCTTAGAAGGACAAAGTTAATGCCTTTAATATACAAGATAACAACTACGGAATATAATTTAGAAGCCAATGAAGCAGTACAATATTCATTAGTTAGATTGCTACGTTGCATTGTAGCATCGAAAATATGAGGAATGTTTGTATTTTGCTCGTATGCTTGGCCGTTATCCTAAACTCTATTGGTGAATATAATAATATAATATATATTTTATTTACGTAAATAGCCTTTAAGCTTTCCGAAAATCAGAATTTTGGTGATTTAAAGAGCGTACCTTTCACTCACCAGCTGATGTAAAATCTGACATTTTCTACACATGTGTAAACAGTATATTAATAATAGTAAAATGCACTCATACCCCAATTCGAGTTCGCCGACCGTCAAGGGACGTTCGGGGGAAGGGGGTATTTCTGTGTAAAGCAAGCATGAACAATGCTGAGGGTGGTAATGGGAAGCTGGACAGCAGAGAGGAAGGTAGAACAGGAGTAAGAGAAACGTTATTTAAAATAAATGCAGGCTATTTATTGGCACTTACATTGGCGAAACATCAACATGGCGTGGCGAGATGCGGGCGATCCTTGGAGACGATCGTTCCGGGTACAACGTCGAGGATTCAGCGTGGGGCCCAACGAGTCGTCCGGGTGAGGCAGGACACGTCGCTGGAAGAGCATGACGTCGAGGAAGAACTACATCGGGGAGTTGTTACAGGAGGATTCGTGTATTGTATAAATTTGCCTAGGTATGAGTCTGCCACAAAATTGGTATTTAAAGGTCTGGGTGTTTTCTCTAAGATTTTTTTCTAAAAGTTCGGTGCCTTCACCGATTATTTTGTTCCAGTAATCCTTGATTGTCCTCTATTTCCTATAATAACTGTAAAAAGATAACAACAAAAAAAGAAGAAAAGAAAATTTTGTTCGTCGTTTCAGGTTTCTAAATTATTTTGGCCTGGCTGTTCGTAGTGAGTTGTATTTATTCTTATTTAGTATACACTAAGTGGGTAACGTTGTAAGTTTGGTGATGTTTGGTAAGATTAAACTCTTTGAAAATTTATGTTGAGGGTTTCGAGGATTTTACTGTACTCCCTTCTCCTTATGTCTCGCACACTCCTACACATTCTGTTAGCTGCCCCCCTCTGTTCATCGGTTTGCCATAGTTTCATTTTTGCTTTCAATTAAATTTAAATGTTCTGGTTAAATATTTTAGTATTTCCAATGCCTATTTATTACTACTTATGAATATATTCTTCAATTCAAAGTCTATCTGTCCATTTATCTAAACTTTGAAATTCTATTTCGTTATCGGTTCCTATGGTTTTTCTCAGAGACTGGATTGGTTTTAATTCGCGACCTAGATTTTAAAAGGTTGGCGTAAACTGTGTCAAACAGTTTTTACTAGTGTTAATTGCGAATTATAAATCATCTATGTTAAATCTCTTTAATTTTTTTTTAGTTTCGTGTTATTGTCGGTATGGAGAATCCGCGGTGTTCTCCAACGCGAAATTAAACGTTTATAAAATTCTGACTCTCTCGTAATCCTGTTTGCTTTTTTAATTGTGATTATTTCGACCCATTTTGTAAAGAGTTCAACGAACACTAAAGTGTATTGATTCTTTCTCCTTTGAGAACTTGGTAGTGGGCCCATGATATCAACTGATACCATGATCCAAGGTTCTTCTATTACCCTTTTTCCAATGAACTTTATTTTACTTTGATTACTTGGCTTCACTCTTTTACAAATCTGGCAGTTTTTTAGTAATCGATTACGTCCCAATATACCCCCAGCCAAAAGTAATTTTCGAAAATTTCCGCATAAGTTTTCTCTGAGTCTAAATGTCCTACTTGGGTTCCATCTAGTCTTTCTGTAACTTGTCTGATTTTAATAGAGTGTCAGTCGTCAGTTATGTCTTTTATGTCTGTTTTTGGCTATATTTTCTGCTGATTCTCCTAATCTCGAAAGAGCATTAGGGACGAATAATCCGTGATTACTTTAGAGCTATAACCTGCCAGATATGGCCTGCATTTTCTAATGGTCCAAAACGCCTTTAGGCATTCTTTTTCTGGTACCGATTACCGAGATTCGGCCCCGTTCAGACTTCTAGTAGCCTATGTGATAACGTTATTTACGCCGTTGTTTGTCTACCTAAGTGCGGCTCACAAAACTTTGTTACTCGCATGGGTTTTCAGTTGAAAGGATTGTGTGAAATTTAGGCATGTTAATATAGATGCTGATGTTAAAAGGTCTTTAATTTTTTGTAAAGCCTCATCTTCCTCTTATCCTAAAACCCATGTTTTATCTTTCTTTGGCAATCTATTTCTTGGTTTCATTATCTCGGCAGCCAAACTCGCATTTGTCCGGACTGATCATCAAGTTTATTTTGTTTATTTTTTCTAATACAATATATAAGTATTTCGGAAGGTCTTCAAAATTTTGAGTTAGTATAAGAATGTGGTCCAAATAGCAGAAAATGTTTGGCTCTAGGTCTGGAGTAATTATTCTATCTCTCAGTCTCTGGAAAGTAGCTGGAGGAATTGGGTAGATGTATTTTTTGTAATATTCTTTACTTTTCTGAAGTCTAAACAAAATCTTTAATCTTTGTATGGTTTCTTTATCATAACTATGGGGGTTGACTAATCCGAACAAAGGGGTTCTTTAATTGCCTGTTGTTTCCTGGCTAAACTTTTATTTTATTTTCGAAAAGTTTTCCTATTTGGGATTGTTGGCTTTCGTTTAGCTCGACGATACCTTCGCAAATTTATGGAGAACTATTATTTTGCTCGTCGATCTTTTCTAATTTATCCAAAATATTATTTGATCGAATTGCTTTATTTTTAAAATTAAGCCATTGGTTTTTGTTGTCACTTTCTGATATCTCATTTAATTTATGGATTTCTTTGCTAATTTTTCCCGATTAGTAACGTTTTTATTTTTGCAAAGGTTACCATCGCTATCCTTGTACGTATCCTCATATAAACTGTTATAAAAAATTTGTCCTGAATTATTCTCTTTATTCTTTTTCCTAATTCTAGGTCTGCTTGAACTGACTGAGTCTTGTGCTCTTGCGTCGTCGCTAGCGTCGTGGATGGGGATGCTTTATAGGAGTAGGAATGTATTAATATTAGATATTCTTATTAAGCTCGGGATATATTGTATAGGATTTGTGGCAGCAACTTAGGCGTTTCGTGTTTTTGAAAAATGGTTAGGATCTATATTTACTAGGGAGATTTTGCTATCTTCTAAACTTGAGCTCTATTGTGATTTTTAGGTCAATATAACCAGAGTGCCTGTTTGATCTGCTATCGGTTCGAAAGTCTGTGTGATCTGTTTTGTTTTGAGTTTATTATGTCCTCTAATGGTTCGCTGTCATCGGAATCCTGTAATTTTATATAATTAATTCTTGATTTACTACGGTTTTCCCTATTATTATGAGAATGTTTATTAGTTTCTTTAAATTTTTCCCTTAAATCGATTTGAGCTAACTGTCTACTTCGAGTTTCGCTTCTATTTTTCCTGTAATTAGGTTCTATTGTTTCTTGTCTATTTTTAAAGGACTATCAGCTGATGGATGTAATCTATTGGTTCATAAATTCGTTGAACTTTGCACTCAGTAGTAGATATTATGAGGCTGGCTCGTAAAATTCCTTATTCATTTCGCGCAGTCAAAATCGATACTTAGATTGCAGGAAAATCTATTTTGCTGTTTCATATTAGGTATATTGGCTGCGGATGAGTAAGAGACAACCCTCATTTATGTTTAAGATTTTGCGCTAGAACATTTCATTGGAGCTTTTCAATCTGAATCAGTATGTTGAAAAAGCAGTGTTTGCTATAGAAGTTTCACAATTAGTATTTTAAATAATATTTGTCGCTAAATGATTGAACGGTGTTCAAAAGTCAACACTGCATAGTACAAATATTACGGGGACAAAATTTGGCTCTACGTGAATGATCAAATAATTTTTTTTATTATAATAATGATAACTTTTTGAAAGCAATTGAAATGATTTTTAATTTTGACTTATTAATAATTAAGCTTATTAAGCGTGTTCCAATTAACAGAGTACGTGTAAACCTTAAATTTCAACAATATGATATATTATACAGCATAACTATACTGCATAATATATTATACTACCAGGTGTATACATATGAAACCGGTATTTTTTCAAGAAAAAAACACATTTATTTCAAGAGAATGATAACAAATATTTTATTCAAAGTATGCGC
>NC_046658.1:137713479-137720282 GCF_010883055.1 Belonocnema kinseyi | reverse complement strand
CGCCAATTAGCACAAATGGTAAGTTCCGACAGTGCCTACAAGTGTGCCTACTGGCCGCTAGATGGCAATACCGGTTTCATATGTATACACCTGGTATTATTCAGCTCTGCAAAATTTATAAAGATATCGAATGATGTATAATCAAAAATTAACTCATATTTTGTGATTACAATAATGAAATGGAAAAAGTACGGGTCAGCTTTGCGAGGTAGTAACACTGCATTGGAATATACGTGGACGAAGGCTTGCAAACCCCAAGCTCTGAAATTGATATTTCCTCATCGCTATTATAACCAAATTAGAGCTAATTCTGTAACATAACGACTCTTATTACAAGTTTTCTCGCTAAATGCTTTTGATCATTAAAAATTCGCTTGATTTCTCGTAAGCTGCATGATATGAATGTGTGATTTGTAATTCTTTGGGTAGAAAATTATAACTTTTAAATAACACAGAAAAAACTGTAAATATGACGCTGATTGCAAGCTACATTTTCCCAGCAATCAAAATTATTATCTTGGACAGAGTGAAAGGTACCGTGACATTAAGTATCCCTTTCTTCAAACTGGGGTAAGAAATTTTACCTGCTTTAAATTGTTTTTTACATATTTGCAGCAATGAAAAATATTTCTATTTGTATATTGACTGCGTAAACTGCAAACACGGCAGAAGATAAAACTTGTTTCTGCAACTCGTGACGTGCCAACATACAATTGTATCGATACTTAAGAAATAAATGCAATCCTGTATTTCTTGTTTTAGACTTAAGCTTGCAGTCCAAGAGATTTCCTCATGAAGGCCCTAATCCTGGTTCTGATCGCTTTGGACCTTCTTCTTCTTCTTCGCGTAGCAGACCTACCGAATCACCTCTTCGTGACAGGTCGAGGTCTCCTACACTCAGGCAAACTTTTCCCAGCATACTTGGATTTAGTTTCAAAGATCTTGAATTTATTCGACTAATTCCTCACAATAATCCGAATCGAATATTCGAACTCCGAACATACGTTTTTCCTCCAGATAAACCACTTAAATTAAAAAAAAGAGCTAGTGTCGATAATTCCATTCCAACCAAAAAGCAAATTGTATTATCAACATCCAATGGCGATATCTATGCAATATTGGAAAAATCACCAGACAGGCGTACGAATCTTCGAGCCATATGTACATGTGTTTTTGGGCAGTCAAAAAGGGTGAAAATAAATATGAATAGCGGCGTGGTTAAGGAATTAACCCCAGAAGAAATCAAGGAATGTCCAGTAACCTCCCACGCAAATATCACAAGTTATTATGGAGTATTAAGTGAGTACAACATAATTTGTCACATCGTTAATAAATGTTTAAAAAGCGCACGTCCAGTAGTACTAGTATGCGCGCTCCGTTTTTATGTTGAACCCACCTTTATGGACAGGCTTTTGAAAATTAATGTTCAAGAATAAACTTTCACATTAACAATGTTTTTAATATATCAAATTAAATTAAATATCACAAATTTCATATAAATGATATTATGCTATTTGAAATTAGTATGATTTCACCTTTTGTATGTTAATTTCACTTGTCATTATACATTTTTCAGTTATGAAGCTGTTCAGTTTACAATGTGTAAATTGAAAAATCTTTTTAGATACCAAATTTTCCATTTATAAACGTACGCTTTTAATTTCAAAACTTTAAAGTGCAGTTTGGACGACCTTTTGTTTTCTGTACTTGAATTTTATTAAGTTGTCGCTTAATACTGAATTTTTAAGAGCTCACAGAATAATAGCACTTAATTTAACCTATTTGATAAGACAGTTTTAATTAATGAAAAGGTGTTTATTGCAAAAAAATAAATATTCAGTACAAATTATTTGGTACGAAAGCTCTTACAGGCCGATCCAGGGTACTCAAGTTTCTTTTTTTTTCGTTATACAAGTTGTGACAAACCAAAAAGTTTTAATGTGGTAGGGGAGCTCACCTAACGCGCATTCCAGTCCCAGTCTTTCGCGATAGGTGGAAGGGTACTCTGAGTAATTTCGGTTCAGGATAACATTTATTTCTGAATAATTTGAAGTATCATTGATGAAAGGGAACATTTTAGTTATAATTGATTTCTTAATATTGAGGGCCGGTAAAAAAATTATCAATACCTGCAAAAAGATATCTGGGAAAATTTAAAACGACTTACCCGGGTGGAAATTTAAGTCGGGGCCTGGCCAGTCTACGTCTGGAGAACCCGGCTTTAAGACGGAAGCTGGCCGGGGATCCCGACTTTAAGTCGGACTGTGGCCTGGGTTTCTGGTCAGAATCCGGCAAGCATCGTCCCGCTGCGCTGGCCACAGTCCGGCCATGGAGCATGGCCGAGGGCTAGCTAGGAAGCCCGACCGTGGCCCGGACAAGATCAATCAGCGCTTTGCTAGATTGGAGTTATTCAAGTTTCAATTGTATGAAGAGCACCAGTCACCGAATTAGGGGAGCAATTTGATTCTTTTTCACTGTAGAATTGGAGCATATTAATATATGAAATTCTCAACGCCCAGCACACAGGCAATATTAACTATTTTCTCTAGTCTCTGAGAGACAAAAAAGATTTAAAAAATAAATATTAAATTATTGCGAGTATTTTGACTGTAAATATTAATATTCCTGTTTAGAGTAAATAAATATATTACATTTTTAAACATTATATTACAAATTAAATTTCTAACGCTACTGGGTATTGAACCTACATATGGTATACCTAAATCTAACGCCTAGCAGTCCGGTGTGCTAACCACTGCACTAAAACGAGAAGTTGAAACTCGTTGAAAAAGCCATCCTCATAAGCTATAGTTCAGAAAAGTTAAAGAACCAAATTTTAAGTTCTATTTTTCTAATTATTTATCATTATGCGGCGTTATGTAAATATAAAATACACGAAATTTTAACAGGAATATCAATAAAATACTTTTTAAATAAATAAATTTAATCGATTACAATTTTTCGTCACGTGTTATTTTATTTTTTTCTGTTTTAGACTATTTTACAACTTTTTACAATGACAGGAAATGTAATTTTTCATGAAAATTAAAACTTTTTAACGAAGCATCCCAAAATTTTAATCGTGAATGTTGAAAATATCTTAATAACAAAATATCCTTAACTTTCGTGTAAGATTTCATTTCTAGGTGTTTTATACTATTTTACCACGTTTAAGATTGATCTAAACGAAAAAGTGTCATCGAAGTTTCTTTACAAAATGCATTGTTTGTAAGTCTGAACTCATGAAACCTTAAAATTTGTGGTGTCAAAAAGATATTCACCCAATATATTTTCAAGCGTAGAACAACCATGCCCGGTCAGTCCCCGGCCAGAAACCTTCTTGTACCAGGGCTAACCCTTGATATTTCCACATCGGTAGGTTAAGTAAATAATCTCTTAATATACGAGTAGTTATTACTTTGAAAAAAGGTTTTATAAAGCCGTTGAACGAGATAAAATTAAAGACGTTTGCGAAATGAGGCCCCACATTGACACCTTTATTTACAACTGGTCGTATACTAACATATGTTTGAGCAGGTACTTAAAACAAAAATTTAATCCTGCATTTATTTTTTCAGAATTTGGAAATCAAGCTCGGGGTTTGCCTGATTGTCGCCCTAACACTGGTTCTCATCAGCCTGGACCTTCTTCTTCCTCTCCTACTGGCAGACATTATCCAGACACGACTCAATCTCTTGCCACCCCTCATTATTCTGTTAGGTCTTCAATACCTGCTGAACAAGCACTCCGTGACAGCTCCAGTTCTCTTACTCTCAGAGAAACTTTTCCACGCTTACTTGGATATACCTTTGATGAACTTCCTTTTATTCGATTTGTTCCCCGGATCAATCTGAATCGGATATTCGAACTCCGAACATACGTTTTTCCTCCGGATAAGCCAATTCGATTGAGAACAAGGACCCATGCCCTCATTCCCATGCCAACTGAAGAAACAATTGTATTATCGTCGCCTGATGGCGACGTCTATGCACTATTGGAAAAATCAGCAGGAAAAAAAACTATTTTACGTGCAATATTTACACCTGTATTTGGAATGGAAAAACGGGCGAAAATAAACATGAATAGCGGCGCGGTTGAAGAAATGAGTGCAGAAGAAATCGCTGAATGTTCAGTTGCCCCAGGGACACCAATCAAAGAGAGATATAGAGTATTTCTTGTGCCAGAAAGATCTGGAGCTGTAAGCTAGGTCTTTATGTTTTCTCCTCGTGTATACATAGACCGTTTAAAATTAAAGTTCACAAATAATTTTTTATATTTACAATTACATTTGTGTAAATTTTAAAAATGTTTCCAGAAAACTATACGATATTACTTTAAATATCATTAAATCACTTCATATTGTGTTATTTAAAAAAAGTTTGCTTTAAACTTTTTTATATTCAATTCGCTTATTAAGTTTTTAAAAACAATTTTGTTTGAAGCGCGTATTTTTATATTCATTTGTACTAAAAATTTTCAATTTTAAATGCACAATTAAAAAATAAAAATTATCTTTATTTTCAAGTTTTCAAAGTTAGAATTGCTTACAGTGATATAACTTTCAAAATTCACAAATTTATTGATTTATTGTTAATTTTATAGTACCGAATATGATAGTGTAGCGTAGATTTATATTTTTTAACCAGGAATATTTGAACTGTTCAATTCATAAAACATAAAAATGGACAATCTTGCAGTTTAACGGGCGCGAAAAACCTCGGAATTTTTTTATTAAAACAACGACCCTGCTTCTGTTAAAGCTCATTTGTCTTTCACTAATATATTCTCGTAATTTGTTTGGCGCTTTGCACTCAAATGTTGTAAAGTTGCGACATTTTTAATATTGTTTTGAACTCTGTTAGTTTAAATATAAGCTTTAATCATGTTGCACCTCGATACGAATGCCCTTATTCAGATAATGCAAAATAAAGTGAACACTTTACTCTTTATTATTATTTTATTTTAGTTTTAAAGCCTTTTCCCTGATAATTATTAGGGTGATTAGGGAAGATTAGGGTGTAGCGGGTGCAAAAAAAAATTTTTTGGGATATTTTTAGAGATATGGTTCAAGTAAATTTATTTTTATTCTTTAGACATTACAACGGAAAGTTTGTCAAATTTTTTGTGAAATTTTGGTACAAAAACATTTAAAAATAAGCCAGTGGTGGAGCATTATTGAGGACGCCTTTCCAAAAAGATGATTGGCGGAGATAATTGTAGATCGTTGTAGAATGATCGGAAATCCAAAAAATTTCATTAAAAACAAGTTACTTTAACGCTCCACGTGTGTTCTTTTAATTTTAAATCTTAAGTGGTCATTTGAAGCAAAAATAGCGTGTTTTCACGTAAAATTACGCCATTTTATTTCTGTAAAATCTCTTCAATGTAAAGAAACGACGTAGGGGCGTGGCCTTTTGTATCTAAAAAGTGTGTAAAAGGTCAAAAAAGAATCAGTGCAGTAGTAGAACATGTCCTGCGTTAAAATTTATAGAAAATTCTAGCAAACATTATTCCCAAATCACTGCGCGGACATTGCCCGACCGAACGAATAACGCGTTTTTAATCGCTTCTTCTCGCGTGAAACGGGTGGCGACTTATAGGTCAATAGCTTAGAGAGTTTGGCTCAGAACGAATAAGAATATTGACACAAATTTTTTTTAATGTTTTACTATAAGAAAATGAAAAAACTTTGATTTTTCAAAAATCGTGAGACCCTACTTCCCCCTTTGAGTCTGTCTAATTAACCTCTAAAATCTTTGGTTCTCAATATTAATTTTTGATTTTTCATTGAAACCTTTGATGGGTAGGTACATTAACTTAACACATTATTAATAGCTCGCCTTTTTTCATTTATCTACGTTTTTTTAAGAAGTCAGTATATTTTATATGGTAAAATATTTGAAATCAAGACTTCGATGGGGGGAGGGGCATAATAATTAAAATGTGTAATCGCACACAATTGGAGCGTACAAAATCAGAATATGTGTGGAATTCTGATAATTGTATTATATAAGCAACGATATAAACTTTAAAAAAATCATCCGAATTTTAATTTTTTATGTATACAGGGTGATTCATTAAACTTGAAAATTCCAAATATCTCGGAAAATAGGCAGTCTATGAAAAAATGTTATGAATCAAAATTTAATTACTCTAAGGAGTACATACACTGATGAAGTCGGTTTCTCCACACGGCCCCCTGGGGGTGGGGGTGTGGGCAAGTTCGAAATCTTATATTGGAACCCCTATTTTTTATTGCATTTTTGCCACGTGCGAAAACGTATGTCCGTTCTTGAGAAGTAATTAGTGTTTACTTTTTTCTTTCCTTAAATACCGTAAATTGGAAAAGATACATTTAAGACAAAACTCATTTTAGTTAGATCAAACATTATTGCGAATACTACTTCAAAAAGGAGTATCTAACGGTACGAGAAAAAAATTGAAATGGTTCTGGTGTATGGAGAAGCTGGAAGAAATCTTGATAATGCTGTCTATCTCTACGCTCAGCGTTTCCTAAATAGAATTGTGTCACGTGCTTCATTTTATTGTATTATTACAAAACTTACTATCGATGGAAGTGTTCAACCTGAGAAAAAGACCCGTAAAGCTACATTCACTAGAGAAAATAATGAAATTGCTGTATTAGCTGCAGTGGCCAATAATCCTCACATTAGTACACGAGAAATTGCTCGTTATTCCTGAATAAAATCCACGATATGGTGTTGAAGGACAGAAGATTAAAAGTGCGTGAGTTAGCTGAGGCCACAAGGATATCTATAGGTGCAGTTGTTTCAATTCTACAT
>NC_046658.1:137709909-137713379 GCF_010883055.1 Belonocnema kinseyi | reverse complement strand
GAATAATCGATACTCAAAGTTTGCAAAAAACGTCAAATTTTGAACTTTGAAAATTTATAACTTTGTAAATATGCATTTAACAAAAAAGTTGCAAGAGAACTTGTATGCTTAGAATTGTCCATATTTACTAAAAAAAATTTGTCCCATAAAGAAAAACCATTTTTTCCTATTTGTTTGAACAATTGCGTTTTAAACAAAACCTATCCACTTCTCGTAAAATTAACCGGCACCATTGGATTCAGCGGGTCAAAATACATAAGATTAACTAGTTCTTACCTTTTGCCTCTTGAATCCATACGGGAACATACCCAGCTCCCGGAATATATCAGATAAACGGAGAACTGAGACGCTATACAAAAAGAAAGTAGATATGCCTCATCCATCGTCAATAGGGGGTGGGGGGTTCTACCACCCAAAACCCCTCCCTTGGCTACGACACTGGTTTTTGTGGGGGTTGAATATCATTTAGACAACCATTTCTGCATTATTCTCTACTGTGTGAATGGTTCCTCGTTCCCGCCACTCTAGGGTATATTCGAAGATGACGTTTTGAAGACTTTATACAAATTCAACATTTTGTTTATTTCTTTACAGATATAAAAAGATTTTAAAGTTAACGTTTCTCTGTTGATTCATAAAACCGTACACAGACCGTCTTTGACGCCCCTGATCAGGTGCCTAGGGTTACCAAATGTCCTCTTTCGAAGGTACGTGTCCTCCTTTACGGCCTTGTCCTCTAGAGCCCTCCCTCTGTTGAAAATGTCCTTATTTTTCACAAAAATTGCAAACTTTTTTTTATGTACTAGCGGAAAGTTTCAGATTAAAAAGGATTTAAATTTTTCCCCCTTCTTACCGATGAGCAGTGCATAATAACAGGCAATTATGGTGAACCTACCCGGTAGGCCCAAATCAAATAAACTCATTTTACTTAACATTCTTGGTTTGCATTATTTCAAATTCAAATAACCTGCATTAAATGTGTCAGTGAGTTAAGGTTAGATTTGGAAATTTTCAAGTGTTCTTCTTTCGTACTGTCAAGAAATGGTAACCCTACAGGTGCCCGCAAGAACAAGACGAGAGAGCCCCCTTGTTTAATATGGCGTCAACTTCTTTATATTTTCAAAGAGACAAGGAAAATTAAATTATAGGCAAAAACTTATCTTAAAGAATTCAAAAAAATCAAGTAAAAAACTTTTTAATAATTATGAAAGATTTAATAAGATTAAATTTTATTCAACATTTCTGGAAAAATTTTGAATGGTTTAAGTTTTATTTTGAAAGAATAATTTTAAGTTTTGAAGATTTCAAAGTGTGTGGAAAAAGAATATGGAAGAGTTTGAGACAATTTTTTTAATTTTTCAGAAATTACAAACAATTTTAGGTAAACTCAATTTTGCAGGGTGTCAAGAAAGTGGAAATAGTTTTCTTAAGATTCATGGAAAAATTTTAAATCATTGTTTTGTTATTTATTCTGAAAAAAATTGAAAAAGGATACAAAACATTTTTTTATTTCTTAAAATGTTTAAAAAGAGTTTGTGATTTTAAAACAAAATTTTTCTATTCTGCCATATAATTTTGCCATTTCGCCTCATAACTTTAGAAAAAAATTGAGTGTGTTTGAGAGATATTCAAAAGTATTAAAATTATTCAACAATAATCACAACTTGTAAGGATTTAAAAAAAAATTTGTGTTGTTTCAAAAAAATAAAATAAAAATTTTAGCTTCTAAGAGAAATTAAACTCACTTTTTATTTCAAAGAATTAATTTTTAAAACGTTTTAAAAAAACTCAAAAAACTTCAAGATATTTATCAAATTTTCAAGGAAGAATCGGAAAGATTTTAAATCCATTTTTTAAATTTTGTAGCATTTAAAAAAATTCAGGACAAATTTGAACAATTTTTAAAGATTAAAAGTATTAGAAGCTCCAAAAAGATTAAGAATCAAATATTTTTTAGATTCGTGCGAAAATTTAAAATTATTTTCTATATTAAAAAGTGAACTTTAAGAAAAAATTGCAAAAGGTTTTCAAAAATTTCAAAGGATTTGCTAAAATTTCAGAGAAGAGTGCAGAACATTTTAAAGCAAAACGTTTTAATGTGTTAAAAATAAAAAATTAAAATCGAGTAAGTTCAAGAAATATTTAGAATAATTAAGGAAATTCTAATAGAATTTCCAATTTTAAAAGATTTTTAGAAGGGAAGATTATTGAAAATTAAAAAAAAAACTTTCGAAGTTTAAAAAAATGTCGGAAAGTTTGAAGAGAATAAGAAATTTGCTTAAAATTTTTGGGAAAATGTAAAAGAATATAAGAAAATTTTCTTACATTTTGAATGATTTTTCAAAATTTAAAGAAAAACTCAAGAACGTTTAAAATATAATTTAAAAGCAAACTGGTAATACTTATTTTCGGTTCCTCAATTCTCAGAATTAAATTTCTGTTTGAATTTAAGTGTTCAAAAGCTTTAAAAAAATAAATAGTTAACTGAAATCTTCATATTGTATTATTATTAATATTATTTTGCATTCTTTGTTACAAATACTTGTTTAAAGATCATTTATAATTATTTTTTTAGGTTGTGTATCAATTGCACGATTACTAGGACCGGTACGATTACTGGGATATCTCCCTTAGTACTTACATTAATATAAATTTAGTATTTGTATGACTAAATAAAATATTAAACAAGAATTCAGTGTGACATCAGAATATTGTTTCATTTATTTCTAGACAATACTTATTTATCCCATAAAAATTTTCCTTATTTAGAAAGAGTTTATTTTGTTTTTAAATACCATACAAAAAATGTCACGTAACGGTAATAAGGGGGGGGGGCTAATGAAATCTTAGGGCCTGTTACATGGGGGAGGGGTGAAAAAGGTTGAAGATAATGTTACGTAATATGTAAACGCTCCCAAATATAATTTGTTAAAACCGAATAAGTTTTGTAAGGTGCACAAAGTTCTTTTTATTCAAAATTTTTATTATTATTATTATTATTATTTGCCAAATTCTGATTGATTTTCACTTATATTTGCACATAGAATGAGATCTTCAATTATAAAAATTACATCCTTTCAATCTTGTTCGAGAATGCTGAAGATCCTTTCTATCTGGCAGAGACAAACCGACAGGGTGATTTTTTTAACGTGAAACTTTCAAATATCTCGAAAAATAGGCACTTATGATTTGCCTACAGCATTTTTATCGTTTCACGATAGATGGCCTTGTAATCGACGAAATTTAATTTTTCTTCATTTTACTGTCTCTGAGAATGCACGCTTACGATTCTGCAATCCTCGAAATTAGTCTCAAAACAAACTACGAGGGTAGTTCAATAAGTCCTTAGAATGAAGTATAAAAACAATTTTTTTTTTGGTAAATTTTTTTTTTATTTTTCAACATAATCTCCTTGGAGCTCTATACACTTGGTCAATCGCTTTTCAAGTTTTTTTAATCCTTCAGAAAAG
>NC_046658.1:137692803-137709809 GCF_010883055.1 Belonocnema kinseyi | reverse complement strand
TTTACATAACTTATCACCAAGTTAATTGTTTGAACAAAAATGCTGACAAATTAGATCCATTGTTATATGGATATAAGATGCAGGATAATTTGTTGCTGCCAATGAAAATTTACACATTATTACCGCCTTCGAACGAATTTGTGACAAATTATCGGTGTAAAGCTTGTACTCTGACTACTTCGTGTTGCTGTTTAGAAGCCAAAATAAAATGTTGCTCATTTTGTTTGTGTCAAAAAAACAATAAGTGCAAAAATAAATTTAATAAGACTGATGAACAAAAATGAGCGGAAAAATATCCATATTTTGTGTATTTTGATACGTGCAAACAGTGTATGATATTTAGTCGATAATAAAACAATATTTATTCATAATAAAATAATCATTTGGTGAGAACTGATTGATTGACTGCAAAGAGTTGGGACAAACTTCATACTTTTTTCAGTAAGGCCGCGAGTACCTCGCCGCGCGCCGGCCATAAGCGCCAAACGCACTGTCGCGCGCACAAAAGGCGCTACTTGTAAATTGCGATAACTAGGCTTCCGACTGGTTAATCCAATGTCGCGTACAATGAATAGGTAGAGGAGCTTTCAAAGAACAAGTTGCTTCTTCAATTTTCGAAAAATATTCAATACGTCAAGAATAATCGATACTCAAAGTTTGCAAAAAACGTCAAATTTTGAACTTTGAAAATTCATAACTTTGTAAATATGCATTTAACAAAAAAGTTTCAAGAGAACTTTTATGCTTAGAATTGTCCATATTTAATAAAAAAAATTTGTCCCATAAAGAAAAACCATTTTTTCCTATTTGTTTAAACAATTGCGTTTTAAACAAAACCGATCCACTTCTCGTAAAATTAACCGGTACCATTGAATTCAGCGGGACAAAATACATAAGATTAACTCGTTTTTACCTTTTGCCTCTTGAATGCATACGGGAACATACCCAGCTCCCGGACTAATATACCTTCCTAAAATACTTCCCCGTCGACTCACACAGGTACTGAGATGTCTCCCTAATAGAAATTTCCCACAACCCTAATAAAACTATTAATTTCTGAAACGCTAAATGTTAACCATGATAATGTAGACTCCAAACTTACAAGTAGACACATTAAAAGTGTCAGTCATAGGGAATGTGTCGAGAAGGATCGGTAGAGTGAACACCAGCAAAACAGACGAAACTGTCAATACTCAATATTTAAAAATTAAAATTATCTCATTTTGCATTTGTACACAACAGAATGTCATGCAAGCAAACTGCTGACAGTTCCATGTAGATCTACATAAAGAAAAAACCGCGTGCTGAATCAATCAATGAGGAAAATTTAAATATTGACGAAAACCATTTGGAATTTTATTCTGCGTTATACGTTATAAAAAGTAATGAAATAAAATAAATAATGGAGTTGCATCAACTCAATCAGACTAGTTTATTCAATATTTGTTCCAAAGTTTCGGAAAATCACCGTTTCCATCATCACAGGAACCAATTTTCAACAATCACGATCTAAAAAAGTTGTAAAAAAACAACAAACCTATTAAAACTATTCAAGTAAACTATGTCTCAAATTATTGCTGTAAAAAGAAATTAAAATTAAATAAAATCAGTTATAAACCTAGAAATTCATACATTTATAAAAATTAGTTGTTATGAGAGATTCAATTCTGCTCTCAGAACAACTTTTTTTTTAATCTTTTAAACTTTTTATCCACAGTATTTTTTTTTTATTTTTCTTAAATGTTATAAAAATTACACATTTAAACTAAAACTCTGGTTGGCCATTTGAAACTATGGTAACTATTATATTTATTATTGAATCCTAACCTATAATTTATTTGTTATTTAACTTATAATAAGTTAATTCCATTTTTAAAAATAAATTTTTAACAAACTTTATTTTAATAAATAGGAAACTTTCCTTTTGTCTCCTTTACTGCATTATAACCAGGATTTAATAAAAAACTTAATTACTCCAAATGTGTAATAATTTTTGTAATTAATTTGTGAGTTTATTATTCACCACGATTATAATATTTTTATAATTTTGGTAGTTTAAATAGGTTTACTGTTTTTCACAACTTTTTAAGAATATAATTTCTTTAATTGTATTCCTTAATAATGGTTAATTATTTTAATAATTTTCCAAATTAGATTTCCAAAAATGATTTATTTTTTATCTTAAATGTCATGTTTCACAATTTAAAAAACTGCGTACCCTATTAAAAACAAGTAATAACAAATTCGAAGCTCCTTTTTGGGCAAACAACTTCTATCTACTTATTTTTGTCGTAGCTTGCCTCCTTCGTCTAAAAATGTTATTTCTTTATTAAGAGTTTGCAAATCTGTCAGTGGTAAATAAGTTTTATCTTATTCATTTTTGGTGCATATCTTGTATAGTGTGACCGCAAAATAAAATCTTTTATTTTTTTTTTAATGCGATAAAAATGTGAATCTTCGATTTTTCGAGAAAATTTAAAACGTTTCTGGCATATTGTTTTATGGGCTTTCAAAATAGATTTTCTGACAGTAATCAAAACTCGCATATTTTCCTCTCTCAAGTAAAAATGTACTACCAAGATATGGATGTGCTTAATAAGGCGCCAATCACACCGAACGTGGACGAATCATAAATGTCCCGTTGCAACATGGATTTAAAACCAATCAGAATAGACGGACGAAAATACAAAGCAGAGTAGAAGGATTCCAATTGTACGATCTTCCACAGAAAAAACTAGGGGTTCACTTATGTTTCGGCTCAAATGAAAGTTGGTGTCATTTGGAACTTGAGCTCCAATAGATACATGTAGAGACCCAAATGGGTTCGTTTAGAGCGCACTTGAAAAGAACAGCATCAACAGCATCCAGGCCCATTCACAAGCCAACCGCGTGCAAAGTCGGGTTGGTAAGGGTGGCGTCCCATGATTGCAGAATTGCATTTTGTGTAATGCACTAATTCACTAGACATTTCAGCCAATAATATTCTCCTAGTTATTCAGAGAAACACTGTAATTGGCTGAAATGTCTAGTGATTTGACGCATTACGTAAAACGCAACAGAATTCCGCAATCATGGGTCGCCAGCCTAAGTTAGCAATTTACAGAATATGTTTGTAAAGCAAACACAAACGATATTAACATTTATTTATTTTTCTTCTTAATTGTGAAGGTTCACTTATTTTAGAATTTTTAATACAAAACTGGCTTAAGTCTACACCGTACATAAATTACCTACTCTTAAAAGTTCAGCTCAGACAATTAGACGTTATTAATATTTTTAAATATTACAATAACCTTTAGTTGTTTTAAATTCAATAAAAGTATAGAGGCTTCGGAAACATTCATTTTTGCATTCGCTTTTGCAGCGACCCAACGTCACTCCTAACAATATATTTGTACTTTTCAAAAGTAACATACGTAATTGCACATCTCTCCATAACAGCAAACATATTACTCAGGATTTCATTGCGCATACTGTTCATTACTGTTGATTTATGGCAAATTTGATTGATTGAAAAACTAGAAACAAACTCGATATTTCAAATTAATCCATCAGTTTATTCAAATTCGACCTCCGTAAAAGGGTACCCTTACTTGATAAAGTAGAAAATATACTTAGGGTATTTTCTTTAAATAAAGAAAGAAATTCATTTGTTACTTTAAGCACGCGCATTTTTAATTATATAAATATTCAAATGTTATATTTATATTAAATAATGATTTGGAAATGCTTGAAAAATGATTTATTAATCCTAAAATAGACAAGAATAATCAGTGTGCTAAAAAAAAATTATTTCTTTCTATGAACTCGGAATTCATAAGGTTTTTTTAATTAAAATCGAATTAAATTTTTATCTGTCACTTTAAAGCCTTATTTTAGGATGAAGAAGTTTCTTTTAATACATTTTATAATCATTATTTATTATAAATATTACATTTGAATATCGACACTATTCAAAATCAGCGCGCTAACAGTAACTAATTGTTTTGCAGGCGCGACGCAAACGCAATTCTAATTTATTTACATTATTATTTTGTAATTTAATTATCTTCATTAATTTATGTCTACCAGAGTTCGATTACATGTGTGATTTAAGGTAAATATCGTGTTATTAATTAATCATAATATCGAAGTGGGCAAAGCGAAAAATAGGTTCTTTAGGAATAGGCTCAATCACACTTGAGATCCATTCGAACCCCAAGTGTGGTATTATTTAGAGCTCATTTATCGTTTTGGGTTCCGTTTCAGCAAGTAGGGTTCATTTTTGTTGCAGCTCCTTTGGAACCAAAAACGGGTTCCAAAGGAAACTTCAGTTTTTTCTGTGTCCTGGTTTATTGCGATCGTAATATTTCTGAAATTCACTAATGGTTATTTTATTATTTGACAAAGATATTTCCACATTCCCCTCTGCGGGAGTTTTCATCTGGATAAAAATACATCGAAGATATATTACATTAAAAATATATTCTGAAATAAATTACGTAGCTAATGCATGTTTAAAGTGATATGTTTTGTGGGAAACAGTTGTCAAGTAATAAAACAATTAAAATCACTTGCTCTTTTCATTGGAAAATTCAGAATATTCTAGAGTTCTATCTCGCTTATAAACTATTATTTTCTTATCTCAACGAGAAAAATCTTCAAAAAATAACTTTCCATTACGTAGCTGCAAAACATTGTTAAAAGTGGTCAATCTTTAAATAAGAAGTTATGAGCTTATAGAAAAGAAAATACTGAATGATGAACGATATTATGTAAGAGAGTCTGAAAAGTTAAAACTTGGTTTCGTTTCCGATGAAAAAGTGAAAGAGAATGATTATTTATTGTTTGAATAACTGAAAACTCTATTTCAGAGAAAATTAAATCTTAACATCCAATCAGTTCTTTAATTATTCTAGAAAACAGTAACTTTCCCATATGCAAAATAAAGTACAAATTTTAGTTTCCATTGATACTCCATGATTCCCCGACAAATGCATCATCATGATAAAATAATGTAAATTATTAAAATTCATGATGTGTAAATGAACGAGTTCGGTTTCCATTTATCTAAGATCTTCATTATACTGAAATCTTAGTATTAGTCATTTTTATTAATTTTTATTGGGCTATATTTTACAATAATTTTTTTAATCATGCCAACCATGACGTATTTAAAATTTAAAAAAAAACTTATTCTTCATGATTATAATCCAGGACCATTTATAATTTCAAAAACTTCCAAATGTTATATAATTTAAAACATGTTAGAGCTAGTAATAAGTATATTTATAATATCACTTTAAGTTGTAAAACTAAATTTAGCTTAAAAGGTGTTGCTAAGGTGACTTTGACACACAGAAATATATTCGCCTTGAATGAAAGAAAACATTTCTTCAAGATCATTTATTTCATCTAGCCGTGTATATCTTTAAAAAGAAAAAAATAATTTTTAATATTAAATAAATTCTATTCGAAGAAAACTTTTGCTCAACAAAAAATTTCTTTGCATCGAAAAACTTGTTATTCGACTCAGAACCAATAAATATTTTTGTTTGATTTAAACAAATTTTCATTGAATCTCATGAAATAAATTAAAACCTGAAGAAATCTTTTTGAAAGTTCTTTAATCAAAAAGAAATCCTTTTAAATTCCTTTCACATATTGAAATTGTAAGGACTTCTTTCAGGTATTAAATATTCTAAAGAAATATCTTGAAAGCTGGTTTCTAGAACTCTTTGAATTTTTAAAAATTTTAAGCTTCAACATGAAATATTACATAGAAGGTGATATCAGTTTGAACGAAGTGCCTAGTAACTAAATTATTTTCGTTTGAGGAGACTCCTATCAAATGTAAATATCTCAGAAGGACAAAGTTGACGCCTTCAATATAAAAGATAACAACCACGGTAAAGATTGTAGTAGCTAATGAAGCAGTAAAATATTCCTTAGTTAGATTGCTACGTTGTATTGTAACATCGAAAAGATGAGGAATACTTGTATTTCGCTCTTCTGCTTAGCCGTTATCCTGAACTCTATTGGTGAATATAATAATATAATATATCTATTATTTACTTAAAATAGCCTTTCAAGCTTTCGAAAATCAGAATTTTGGTGATTTAAAGAGCACGGCGAAACCTTTCACGTACCAACTGACGTAAAAACTGAGATTTTCTACACATGTGTAAACAGTATATTAATAAAAACAAAATGCACTTATACCCCAATTCTAGTCCACGGACCGTCAAGGGACTTTCAGGAGGGAGAAGGGCAGTAAAGCGTGAAGCAAGCGTAATTTTGGAGCACACAGTATCGGGGTATGAGTGTAATTATGGTGGTCATATAAGACAAAATATAAACTTTTATTTATAACCATTAAAAAAAGATTTAAATTTGAAAGTACATGTATACATTTAAAAAGGAAATTAAATTGCGCTAACTTGTCTATAGATGAAAAACTTTTGGTTTCTGCCTTTAAAAGAAAAATCTCGAAAACCCCGTTACATATAATACCAGATTTTGTTGTATTTTTTCATTTCAACTCAGAATAATCCTGCCAGTTTCTCATATTTTTGGCGGAGTCTACGCAGTCTGCCTCAGTAATGAACGGTCTTACACTTTATATAAATGCCCGAAAATATAACCGTAATTTTTTCAAGTTTTATTAGCGCATCAACATACATATTATTACAAGGTAATGCCGAGAATAAAAATCGGGAGTTCAGAGCCGAGAGGAAGGTAGAACACGAAGAAAGGAATCGTCATTTAAATACATGTAGGCTATTTATTGCCACTGACATTGGCGAAAGATCAACATCGCGTGGCGAGAACTACATCAGGGAGTGGAGAGGCGAGAGAGCACCAGATCAGGAAGGACCACGAACGTGTCACACTAGACGATAGAATCAGACTGATAACGGGACGGGCGGTCGTCCGAGGCCTCGGGTCCACTAGGGGGGTTCCGCCTCATTTCGGCTGGGGCTTTGCAACCCTTTCGCTCAGGGTCGCAGCGGGTTCTAGAATCGTTGGGGAGTCGACCTCTATGTCTAGTTCCAAGGTGTAATTATCTGTTGCCTTTTTATGATTGGTTTCGGTTAAGTGAACATTTAGCCTTTTTTGTATTAATTGATAAATGTATTCCCAACCTCCTCGTTTGTAAGTTTGTCCATTTTCGTTTAGAGTTGGGTAATTTTGTCTGTGTCTGTAAGATCTGTTGGTACAAAAGGATTCGTGTATTGTGTAATTATTTCTGGGTATGAGTCTGCTACAAAATTGGCATTTAAAGGTCTGGGCGTTTTCTGTAAGGTTTTTTTCTAAAAGTTCGGTGCCTTCGCCGATCTTTTTGTTCCAGTAATATCTCATTGTCCTCTTTTTCCTCCACAAACTGTGAAAAAAAACAACAGAAAAAGAAGACAAGAAAATTTTTTTTGTATCTATTCTTATTTAGTATACAATAAGTGGGTAACGTTGTAAGTTTGGTTAGGTTTGGCAAGATTATTCTCTTTGAAGCTTTATGTCGAGGGTTTTGTAGATTTTTCTGTATTCTCTTCTCCTTATGTCTCGCAAACTTCTCCACATTCTGTTAGTTTCCCCGATGGGGTTGATAACTTATTTGGTTTTCCGGCACTCCAGATCCTCTCAGTATTAACCATTCTCACGCTGGACAGTTGCGGAGGTCTCCGAATGTGTCGAACCTGACAAATATTTTTTGGCATAGTTGACACCTGGTTTTTGTGTTTTCTATTCTCAGAGAGGTAACAAGTTCGTACTGTCTTTGTCTTCGTAAAATCAAGTAAGTTGTTTTTCAAGGTCTTGGTTGAGTTTGTTTTTTGGTCTTGAGTTATTAGTCAGTTTTTGCTTTTAATTATATCTAAATGTTCTGGCTTAGTATTTTAGTATTTTCTATAGCTATTTATTAGTACTTATGAGTATATTTTTCAATTGAAAGTCGTTTTTATTTGCTCATATTCCTATCTCCTATTTTAAATTCTATCGGTCTTGTTCTTAAATTGTAATTGTTCGCTTGTCTAATGTTCGCTGCATCTACATTTTTTTGAACCTCTTCTTTTACAATTCGCAACCTTCTTCGTATATTTGTCCATTTACCTAAGCTTTTAAATTCTATTTCGTTATCGTTTTCTATGGTTTTTCTCATATACTGGATCGATTCTAATACGCGACCTAGATTTAAAAATGCTTGTGTAAATTGTGCCGAAGAGTTTTTACTAGTATTAATGGCGAATTGTAAATCATATATATGTTGGTCCCACGTAGAGTGATCGTTATTCATGTATGTTTTAATTATTTGTTCAATCGCTCTCTTATAACGTTCTGTTGGAATTGTCCATGTGTAATATTCGGGTGTTTTCGTATGTCTTATTCCAAATTTTTCTGTTAAATCTCGTATAGTTTTGTTTACAAATTCCGTGTCATTGTCCGTGATATCAGCTGATACCGTGGTCCAAGGTCTTTCAATTTCCCGTGAAACTTAAGCTCAAAATCTTTTGGGTACGACTAATTTACATGGGTTTGAGTCTGTGAATAGTTTTGATTTCAATGGGTCAGTTATGTGAAAATAGAATTGCGAATCTCTGATCCGCCATTTCTTGTGTTCTTCTGGTCTTTTTGTAACTTGTCTGATTTTAGTAGAATACCAGTTGTCTGTTTTGTCGTCTATGTCCGTTTTTGGTTTTTCTACTCCGCAAGCTATTGCAAATGCTACATTTTTTACTGATATTCCTGATCTCGAACGAGTATTAGGGACGAAATTTAAACTACCTTTATGGTAAATGGCTTCCTAGTCATATTCCAATAGAACCAGTGCCTATCTGGCTAATCAGCTAGTGGGGTTTTTTAGGTTAAGTAGCCACTTTACCGCTAAGTGGTCCATGATTACTTTGAAGCTATAACCTTCTTAATATGGCATACATTTTCTAATGGCCCAAACCACGGCTAGGCATTCTTTTTCTGATGCCGAATACCGCGATTCGGCACCGTTCAGACTTCTGCTTGCGTATGCGATAACTTAATTTACGCAGTTGATTGTCTATGTAAGTACGGCTCTCAACCTCGTATTACTCGCATTGGTTTCAAGTTGAATGGGTTGTGTGAAATCTGGGCACTTTAATATAGGTGCTGATGTTAAAAGGTTTTTAATTTTTTGGAGATCCTAATCTTGCTCTAATCTCCAAACTCACGTTTTATCTTTCTTGAGCAATCTATTCATTGGTTTTATTATCTCGGGAAAGTGTGGGGTAAATTTTCTGTACCAACTTGCCATTCCTATTATGCGCCGTAATTTTTCATTGTTTTTTTGGGTTAGAAAATTCTAATATTGGTTAGATTTTTTCATCGTCAATTTGCAGTCCTCGTTTATTGACTTTGAAAACTAATTATTTCATTTTCGAGCAGCCGAACTCGCATTTGTCCGGAGTGATCGTCAAGATTGCTTCGTTTATTTTGTCTAATACAATATTCAAGTATTTCAGATGGTCTTAAAAATGTTGAATTACTTGACAATGTCGTCCAAACAGGAGAAAACATTTGGCTTCATGTTTAGAGTAATTATTTTATCTATCAGTATCTGAAAAGTAGCTAGAGCAATGGTCAGACCAAATGGCATCCTTTTGAATTGATACATGCCCTTTCGAGGGACTGTGAATGCCGTGATACGTTTTGAATTTTCTTCTAAAGAAATTTGTAAGTAAGCTAATTTTAAATCAATTTTGGATATAAACTTTGAAGATGTCAAAGTGTCTAATATGGGGTTTGATTAATCCAAAAAAGAGGGTTCTATAATTTCCTGTTTTAATAATTTATCTATTTTATCGTAAATTATTTTTTGTTTTAATTCTATTTTTCTAAAAGTTTCTCTAGTTGGGATGGCTGGCCTTTGTTAAGCTCAACGATACCTTCGAAAATTTATGGCGAACTATTATTTTACTTGTCAATTTTTTCTGATTTATCCGAAATCTTATTTGATCTAATTGGTTTATTCTTAAAATTAAATAATTTGTTTTTGTTATCACTTTCTAATATCTCATTAAATTTATGAGATTCCTTTTCTAATTTTTGCCGATTAGTAACGTGCTTATTTTTCCAAAGGTTACTATCGCTATTCTTATACGTATCCTCGTATTTACTTTAATGAAAAATTTGTCCTGAATTATTCTTTATAATATTTTTCCTAGTTCTAGGTTTGCTCTATAGGTTAGGATCTATAGGTACAAGGGATATTTCTTTATCTTTTAATCTTGAGCTCTCTTATGCTTTTAAGTTTAATGCTACTTCAAAATTTCGGTTTAATATCTTTATTTTCATCCTGTTTCTTAAGCAATGGTTTATCCCTAATACTTACATTTTCATTGTCGTCAGTATCTCAATATTTAATTTCAGGTTTATTTTTTATCTTGTTTTCCGTTATAGGGAGGGCCAGTTAATTTCGGATATGCTTCCATTTGATAGCGAGTGGGAGGATGCCTACGGATTTAAATTTTAAGACTACCCTGTATATTAAATGGTTTGTGTATTTACCGAACATAATTGGTATTACCACTTGCCAAAATATGTCAAACGTTTCACCGTTCGCAACAATTAATTAAAGCCAGATGCGTTTAAAAATTGAAAAACTCAAATTCTGAAATTTTTTCAGTAATTCCTTGTCAGCGTACGAACGTGTGGTACCTGTATCAAATAAAATGCGATATAATTTACTTTCGAACTGTCTTCAAATGAAAACGTGTCTTTGTTTTTTCGTTTTTGTCCGAATTTAATATTCCTGGCGTTTCTGTATTAAGTTGTTTTGATTTTCGTTCTAATACCAGCCCTTCCAGTTTCCCTGGTTGTAATTGTAGTATGGGCATTCTCTTCTAAAATGACCTACTAAATCGCAATGATAACAATTTGAATTACTTGTATTTTAATTCGCGTTTGTTTTATCTTCCTGTTTTCTATTCAAATTTCTAGTTATTTTATCTTGTAAGCCGTTTTTAGAATTATTAACCGGTTTTTGGATTTTATTTGTAGATTTTAGTTTTTAGGAATTTTGTTCATTATAATTTTCTGAATTATGTTCTGCATTTTCTTTTGGGAATTCAATTATGGGGTTACTTTCACCTTAAATTGAGCAATGTCTTTCTGTTAAACATAGGCAAGATTTGGTTTTAAGTGTTGTAAGGATATTTTGGTCTGTTGTTTTGGAATCTAGGTTGAAAATGTGGTTAGAAACCAGGTGAAAATTTAGGTCTAAAGTTAGGTCTGAAATTTTGTTAATGTTGGTTTGAAAAGGGTGGGAACGGAAATCCAAATGCTGGAAATGGAAATCGGTTTTAGTGAGCTTTTTTCTCCTGGTTACTTTGGTTGTAGTTTCCGTTTTGGTTATTATTTTGGCCGTTTTTATTGCTCATAATCATTTTATTGCTCATAATTTGAAATGGTGTTTTGTATTATGCCGAAAGGAGAATAAGTAACTGGTATTGTTTGATTATTTAATTTATTAAATCTACCCCTTAAATCTAATTGAACTGTCTATTTGGAGTTTCGCTTCTATTTTTTCTGTCATTAGGTTCTATTGTTTTTCTCTATTTTCAAAAGAACTATGAGCTAATGGGTGTATTATGTTGGTTCATAAATTCGTTTAACTCTGCGCTTTTTATAAGTTCGTCTGTTTCTAAAACGAATTGTGTGTTCTTTTCTGAAAATGAATCCCGTTCAAAAGTTTCTATTTGTCTCGTATTATTTTTTTTTTATTGATGCGCGTATTGTTGGCAAACTTTCGTTATTCCGAAAGAATGTATTGTTTTTAGTTTAAGTTGTTTCTATTTGTCTTGATTGAATTGATCTATCTTGGTTTGAGCTGTCTCTATTCACTGTGTATTCTGTGTTTTTAATCACTAAAACCCTACCACGGCCTTTTGACCTATTTGTTGTTGTAGGTATAATGCCGGTGTTTTTAGTTGACATTACTTCTATGTTTTAGATTATTGGTCTTGTTTTAACCATTATCGTGGCTTTCCATGTTTGTGGGGTTATTCATTATTACTTGGACACTACCCAATCTGAGTTTCATTGAAAATAAATCGCGCTCAAATTCGTAATAATGTGACACCTCATATGCCGTTTATTTTCATTTCTCTATTTCGAGTTTCAATTTTGTTTTCAAATTTTCAATTACAATTTTCATTAGTAATTTAATTATTTAGACGTTCGAAAATAAATGTCCGTTCACTCAGCGCCGCCACCTACGAAAACTCACTAAAGATGATTATAATGCAATAAACGATAAGTGGAGATTTTTTTGCTTTTTTTTTGCTCTATGATGACATATATTACGTTTCTTAAAAAACTACCCGTAAGTCTTACACAACTAACCACTGTCATCAAAAACGTTTTCAAAATCCTCTCGTTATCAAAAACCTTTTAAAAGTTGAAAGACCACCGTTGAACAATGCAAAAATGATTTAGAACTCGAAATTGATTGTATATCACTTGACATTTATATGCATGAAAAAAGCATAAAAAAATAATACAACTTAGTTGGAAAACAACCTTTCACAGTGCAAAAATTATTTGGAATTCCAAATCAATTACATGACACTTGAAAATTTCCCCGTCTTTGTAATTTTCCTGAAAAACTACTCTTCCACGTGAACGTATCCAGCGGAAGATATATCTATGGAAAAAGGAATAAAATAGTAGAACTCAGAAAACACTGTTTTCGATATTTCTTCGCTCTTTTTTTGCTATTCAATAACATATAATACGTTACTCAAAAACTACCCCTAAATCATACATACCCTTCCCTTGTCATCAAAAACGTTTTAAAGGTTGGAAAACTACCTATTATAATAAGAGGGAAATTCTTGAGAATCATGCAATTAATTTGTAGTTCTAGATCATTTTGACATTGTTTAAGGTAGTTTCCAAATTTTAAAACGTTTTTGAGCACGAGGGGTGAGTATGCATGACTTAGAGGTCATTTTTAGGGAACGTATTATATATTATCAGAGAGCAAAAAAAGACCAAAAAATATCAACTAACAGTTCCTTCTAAGTTGGACTATTTTAAATGCTTTTTTAATACATACATACGTTCTATTGCATACGTCACGTGAAAGAGTAGTTTTCGAAATATTATAATGAGAGGTAAATTTGCAAGTTTCATTTTATTAATTCTGAGTACCAAATAATTTTTATATTGTTGAAAGTAGTTTTATAACTGTATTAATTGAGGTAATGCTCAGGGTGGGAATCGGGAGTTGGAAAGCCGAGAGGAAGATAAAACACCAATAAAAGAAACTTAATTAAAAATAAATGTACGTTATTTATTGCCACTTACATTGGCGAAAGATCAACATCGCGTGGTGAGATGCGGGCGATTCGTGGAGACGATCGTTCCGCATACAACGTAGAGGATCCAGCGTGGGCCCAGGGTGTCCGTACTGTTTATTCGAGTAATATGCACTGTTTGGTTCAAAATATGAATATCGTGGTGTCAAATTTTGGACAATTCCAATACTTTCTCAATTCCAAATGATGAGAATTTAATAAATTATAACTAATTCATATCTCTTTTTTAGGTGACCAACTTTTGTCTATCAATTTGTTTTTGTACTTTTTTTTTATTTTTTCACAAATTTTTCCTTTTTATTTCTAAGGACATTTTTATGATTGAAACGTAAACCAGGTATCTTACTAAACAGAGATTTTTTTTCGCTTTAACAATTTTTGTTAGATGATCTTTTTCTCTTACTTGCGTTCTTTTTCCAAAAGATTGCTTTTAAATTTTAATGTGATTTTTCACTAATAAAACAAAAAAATACGCTTCCTATCATGAAATGATTACTAACGTAGCTCTGTTTCACGCAAATAACTTTTCGTAGATCATTTTTTTGTAAATGTGTCGTTTTTTCCAAAAATCGAATTTTTTATTTCCATTGTTATTTTTCACAAATAAACGTGGTCTCCAACGTAGAGATGCGTTGAAAAACTGTGGTATCAAATTTCTAAAAATTGTAACACTTGCTAAATCAGAAATGATGAGAATGTTATGATAATGAATATTAATATTAATTATGATGGTTAATAAAATTAAACAAATACTGACTTTAACATTTATTATTCCGCTACATTTCTTTACATCGAGATTCGTCTGCTGTAACATCAGGATAAAAACGTTGAGAAAAGATAAGATTTGATGCCAAATGACGACTGAAAGCATACAGATTTGAAGCTTTTGGTTTTAGCAGCTGAACACTGCACTTAATTGCAAGCACGGAGGTCTTCCTGAGTTTTTATTTACAGCCCATATTGTCAATAGTGCCGCGCTGAAACTAATATTTTGATTTCCAAAATCATATAAAAACTATTTTTTTCAGATATCTAAGTTTTGGCACGGAAACTACCTTACTCCTTTAAAAGATGCGCGCGGCATTATTGAGAAAGTTGAATCCAAACTTTTAGCGAGTAGCGGAAAGCGTAGTAATAGGGTGAGAGCCTGAACTCGGATCGAGATTAGCGGCACTATCGAAAGAGGAATTATTGAAAATGTGGACTATATTTTTTAGCGCATCATAAGTCTCCCCTATTTGATGGCCAAATGCAAAACTCCAAAAAAGTCACCACTTTTAATGCTAAATGTGTCCAAATCATTTACAACTATATTTATACTAATGGGAAAGCAAGGAACATAAAATGCTCTCGGATTAATAACTTCCGGATTATTAACTTTCGAAAACCTTTGTGTTTACCTTTATATTAGCACTCTTTTCGTAATTATAACCCCAAATTGTGCGTCACACTAAAAATCGAGTTATGAGCGATCAAAATGGGAAGGGGGTTAGTTCAATTTTTCCAATTTAATAACAATTCTTTAATTGGTTATGGCTATCCGTTCTAACATTAAATGTGCTTAAATGCGCGACCAATAAATCATTCTGTGCTTTCTAATTAGCAGTAGTATCATTTAGGGAGACGGGCATTGTGATGTAGGAATTTAATCATCGACGCCACTTACAAAATTAACAAAAAACCATAATCAACCCACTCATTACCAAATCTTATCGATTCGCCTCACGATGATACTACCTAATAACTATATAGGATTTTAATTGCGATCGTGAGCTCCACTTTCAGATTAAAAGAAAACCACAATCAACTCCCTCATTACCACTACTTATCGATCCACCTCAAGCTCATATCTCTATATACATATAATTTCAATATAAAAATTTATGAAGGGCTTCTCAGATAGGAGTAAAACATTTAAAAAATTTAATTAATATATAAAAATTGATGATGGGCTGATCAGATAGGATTTCAGTTGCGTGGTGATGAGGAGGTTGATAATGATTTTTCGCTAATTATAAAAATGGCGCATTTAATCGCGTTTGAAAGTATTGCGGATAGCTTTCATGGATTTGAGAAACTGTTATTATTTTAGAAAAATTGCGTCATCCCCCCTCCCTATTTTGATCGCTGATGACTCGGTTTTCAATGTGGCGCGACATTTTTTCTTCATGACGCATATGAGCGCATATAAGGATCTTCAAGGTCATACAATTAAAACTTTATTTTTTGAATGGGCGCTAGAGTAGTCCCCCCTCACGCTTAACACCTGATATAACTGCTAGAGTTTTGTGGCGTAACATTTTTTATTGGCGGCGCTTATAAGCGCATTTACGGTGAAATCTAGTAAGCTATTAAAATCCTGTAACTAAGTATCGGCTAGAATGGAGGGGGGGGGGGTGTATATGACTTAAAAGTATATGATATAAGTGAAACATTCACTTATGTCCTCCCCGGAGGGGACCTCAGTACTGCTCCTCAGCGTAGGAGAAATTGCCGCTCTGTACGCTGATGGTCTTGCTTATCATGTGGTATCATGGGGGGATGGATGCCAAATTAATATAAATGAGAGCTATAGCAGGGATATAAACGTGAAAGGATTTAAGTCAGAGCGCATATAAAAGCGGTTTCAGTTTATTTTGCTTAAGTGGGCAGTCTGCCATCTTCAATGACTTTTTTCAAACATTTTTGCTCGCAGTAAAATCAGTTTATTAATATCAAACGTTCAGTTGATAAAAGGAGAGGTTTAAAGGTATCACATAATTTATTTTTTTACTTTTGAACAAGCAAATATAGCAACGTGAATATATATTAATTTAAAAGTTGTGAAATTAGTGAAATATAAGAAGTAGCTATCGTATGAACTAAGATGATTGTCAAAATAGAGAAAACCATGGATCTAACTTATGGAGACGAACTAAACCCCGATTCGAATCCAGCGACCCGAAAAACGTCTTCATTCAATAGTTTACGATGATTCAATGGTTTTTTCTATTTTTCCTGCACTAGCCTTGATTCTAACATTAGGGTTTAAACTCATCACGGATTCGCTTTCAGCAATCTCAAAAACATATTAATACTGATTTGCATGGCAGAGCTCTTATGTACTGCTCTAGGTCAAATCTTCAACAGAAATAAAGTTTGTTACTTACTAATTCATGGCCTATGTATCTACTATAAAACACTTAAATAAATTTTCCTTTATTTCAAGTATTAATTCTAATTGCAAAAAATGCATTAGGCCTTCCCTGAGCCAAGGAAGGCTGCAGGAACTATGGCAAAGTACCGAAAGCATCCTTTGGTTCCGTATAGAGGGTTCCTGTACCAAGGGCTTCTGTTGGATATGGTTAAAATACTACCTCCGTGAGTTGTTTCGAGCAGGAACTGCAGGATACCGGAGAAACTTTTAAATTATACAGTATTATCCTCTGCTGAGGTGCTTTAACAAGGATGGTCAAACCATTTGCTTAGATTTTCGAAAGATCGTGCGCAAACTGCGGATACATTATCACACCAGTGATCCCACGTTTGAAACGAGGTACACACCAATACTATCACACGTCTATGTGCGTGTGAATATAGTAGGAGACGTTGCACACGACTGGGTTGCGCGCGCAACCCATTTCTCCTCTTCTGAATTTTAAAACTCGAAGGTGCACGATTGCCACTCGGAAAACTTGGACG
>NC_046658.1:137686372-137692703 GCF_010883055.1 Belonocnema kinseyi | reverse complement strand
TAAAATGAAGAAATTGGGATTTGAATGTTTCTAGGTTTCGACGCTTTGATTTTAAGGTTATGTTTTTCAGGTGTAGAATATTATATTAATACTATTATATATATATATATTATTAATGTTTACATTATAATTCAAATATATTATATCATATTAGAAAAGTCTTCTTTTTCTATTTTGATCTGCATTTCAAAGAAATTCAAGAAATTGACGATTTTCATGATTTAAATACTTCTCGCGCCACATTATATGCGCGTATTTTGAGGTTACGTTATTTCAAGTATAAAATATAAATGATATAAATATTAATACTATCATGTATATATGCATATATTATTAATGAAAATATTATAATTATGCTACATTATAATGGTCATAATTATATCTTGATCCGTATTTGAAATAAATTAAAGAAATTGGCGATTTTAATGATATTTGAATATTTCTCCCAATTTAAAAATAAAAATATATATGCCATATCAAAATATTAATAACGTGATTAATATTGTGTTGTATATTATATTGTGTATATTATTGTACATTATGATAATAAAATATAATTAAGTATGTGATATTATAATTACCTATAGAATAGAACAGAATTTATTGTCTTCATTGTATACTCTTACAAGATTTTACAATATTCTTTTGTCAATATTATTTGGCAATATTACTCCTCTATATCACTATTATCTTCGATATTATAATTATATTAGTATTAGTATTAAGTAGCTGTAAATGATTGTGCTGGAGTTTTAAGCGTTTGATGTTGAATTTATCTATTAAACCAAAAAAATATATGTAGCCTCTGGACTTTCGAAATTATAAAATTTGTTTATGAGAATCATTTGGAAATTAACAATAACAAACTGTAACTTTCTAGAATTTGGTTTCATTATACTTTCTTCAGGACTACTTGGGACTTCGATTTTTAAGATTTCAAATTGCTAGCAATTTTAAAAAGTGTTGATACAAAATTTTACAATCATTTACAGCTAATTAATATTAATGTATTCGGTTCGGTTTTGATTCCTCTAGAATCAAACCGAAGGGCCTATGACACAGCCACCGAACGCGTCCTCGGGTTGCGGATAGAGGGTCCCTGTACCAAGGGTTTCTGCTGAATATGGTTACAAAAATAAATAGGCAGTTGCGGACAATTGTCCAGGGGTGGTCCCGAAGGAACTAATCCCCAAGCGGAGGTGTAAAAACCGTGCCGAAAGCTGAATGGCACCTGGATGAGATGTCTAGAACGGTGACTCTGGGATACCGGGTGACCTCTCAGAGTACGCAGCCTTATCCTTGCATGCGGGGCTCTACAAGGATGGACGAACTGCTTTCCCTAACTTCTCGTGGGAACAACAATGACAACACCAAACATAGTTGTAGTAAGTGCGGTTCAAAACTAAAGAACGCGCAGGGCTCCCGACACTGGGTCGGCCAACAATGCCGACCAATCTAGAGCTGGGGTAGCCAATGAAAATGGATTAAATGCAATGGATCGGCGGGATCTCGCGATTTTTGCGTGGACGGAGCAACTGAATCACGACTTGCTAGAGTGCTACGATGCGAGTGCGACCCCTGAACAAGGGTACATGGCACGGCTACATGTTCTATTTGCGAGAAACACCCGGAGCTATCGCACTTGTCGCAGAAACGTTTGCGAAACCATGCTAAACTACTCCGTAAAAGGGGCCATCTAAGCGGGACGCCTATTCTACCACAGCTAGAACAAGCCGGCAAGAGTGAAAGAGAGGCGACACTACGAACAACCGCGGGCAGGCATCCAATAGATGAAGAGCGATGCTTTACGACCCGGAGAAACATCAACACCAAGGTTTCTCTCAAGCCTAAAGATCTGGCTGAAATGGATGACGAGCTTCGTGGACACTTTTCCGGAGAATCTGACCTCTGGGCTATCAATTATTGTATGTATAATGCAGCGAGAGCTTCAGCCGATGCGAACCGTAAAACAAAACTAATGGGTGATCATAAGACCAAAAGACGAATGCCTCAACTTGTCATAAAGATAGGCTGTGCAGTTTCTCTCTGACCCATCTCGACTCTTCCAAGACCCTCCAGTTACTGTCGAACACCCAGCCAAACCAGAGGAGGTCGAAGTATTTTGGAGAGAAGTCTACGAAGTTCTGCATAGACTGGACGAAGACTCAGAAAATATAAATAGTTTCAAGCAGTTATGTGTTGCCCTCATAACACCTGATTAAGAATGCCCACCCATCACTACCGAGGAGGTGAAAAATTATTATTAAGAGAAATGAAGAACTATTCCGCACCGGGAATTGAAAGGCAATTGAACCTGTGTGGCAAGAAATGTATGAACAACGAGGCTCAAAGAAAGGCGTAGCCTGATGTCGGGAGAACCTGCTCATCGATAGATGTGTCTGCAAAGATGCAGCATTCTACCAGCGTGACCTATCGATGACCTGGATTGATTATCAGAAAGCTTTCGATTCGACCTCCCATAGACTTATCATCTGTCTTTTGGAAATCTTAAAGGTTCATCTGCAAATAGTTGGGTGCATAGAGAGATTGATGCCGCTTTGGAAAACCAGATTTACTATCTCATCTGGAAAAAATCGTGTGACAACTAACAAGGTCACCTTTCAGAAAGGTGTCTTTCAGGGCGACACCATGAGCCCACTCCTCTTTTGCCTAAATTATTGCCACTATCTCTAGCACTTCGCCATTTCGACGGATCCTTGTCCGGAAAACCTGCAGATTGAAAGTACAAGGTCACTCATGTATTTTACATATACGACCTTAAGATCTATGCTAAAAACAGAGAGCAACTGCATCTAGCTCTGGGGATTGTCGAACGATATACGAAGGAAATTGGAATGGAATTTGGGTGAGACAAATGCGCCAAGGTTTATTTGAAGCGAGGAAAAATTAATGGAATCCCTGAACATCGTCAGCTTGTGGATAGAAGCGCCATACGACATCTTTGCGCTGGAGAGACTTATACATACCTGGGCATGCCACAGAGCGTAATTCAGGATTTGACATCTATAAAGGATACTCTTCGAAGCAGATACAAACGTCTCATCCGACAGATTTGGTCTTCTGAACTATCGGCGAGGAACAAGGTATCTGCAACGAACATGCTTGCCGCCCCGGTACTTTCAGAGTCTCTTAGTACTCAGTCTCTCAGGTACTCTTAAGTCTTCCGTTCCGCGACTGTATATCTCACGCCGTCAAGGGGGTCGCGGAATATTAAATCTTGAATGTCTTCACAATAGGATTATTCTGAGTACAGCACATAGAGTTGCAAATGGAAGAGACCCTCTTCTTAAAATGGTCAGGAATCAAGAAGAAGTGGGCACAGGAGCGTTTCTGTACAAAGCAGAGGAGGAGGCTCCTGAAACACTCGGACTTGACTTCAGTATTAGGTGTGGGAAAAATGCATCAAATCTTATCTATCTCGAGTACTCACTCCTGAAAGCCCGGATTAAGAAAGCACAAGAGAAAAACTTTCGTGAACAGCTCGTAGATAAGAGGATGCACGGTATCTTCCACAGAAATGTAAAGGATCATTCAATGTCTTGTGAGCTAACGTTTGCTTTCCTTAAATCGCCCGGATTGAAGTCTGGTACGGAGGGTACGTACGAAGTGGAACGTACGGAGGGAACGAAGTGCCGCATACACTGGAACTTTATATTCTCGACAATTGTTTCTGTTGCTCTCTCGAGGCCTGACATGGTTCTTCTTGACTTCGAGAAGCGAACCATGTTCGTTATCGAATTTTCGGCTTCAGCTAAAAAGTAAAAAGTCAAGTTTTATCAACCAAAGCCTCAAAATGGCAAGAAAAATGGAGTGAATTACTTGAATATTAACAAGTTTTTAAAAATATTTATTTACCAATCCTGTTGAAAAAAGTAAACACATTGAGTAAATGGGTTTCATGTTTCAAAATTTGGAAGATATGTAAATTACTCGAAATTCAGTTTTCAACATGTTTATAAATTTCCCGAAACTCATGATATTTGTTGCTAATTGATAGTAATAGTATAGGTAATGTATGGCAATTAAAGATAAATGACTGAAAATTCATATCACGCAAAATTCTACTATCAGCAACCAAAATTTCATTAAAGTTTTTGCGTTGAGGGAGCTGATCATCGTAAAATGGAAGCTTATATGTAGATATGTAGTTTTTGTTATTGATTATTTGTAGAAATTCATGGTTTTAAAATAAAAGATGATACCAGTTAATGTAAGATTATAAACAAATAACATTACATTTTACTTTTAATTATTTAAAAAATTTTGGTATACAATTCACACTACGAAAATATTTGAATAAATAGGCTCAACTTTGTTGGTAGCATAAACTGAAAATATTTTTCCAGTGACTTTTTTCTGATGAGGCGATGATCATGCAATGATTTTTATACAACAATAAAAAGTATTCTCGTTAAACGTTTCTGATCATTAAAAATTCACCTGATTGCTCGTTACCTTAATGATATGATTGTGTGATTTATACATGCTATAGGTAGAAATTCATAACTTTTAAATAACTCAGAAAAAACCGTAACATAAAGTATCGCTTTCTTCAAACTGGAGTGAGAAATTTTACCTACTTCAAATTGTTTTTACAGTTCTGCAGCAATGAAAAATATTTCTATATGTATATTGACTGCGAAAACTGCAAACATGGCAGAAGATGAAAATTTTTTCCGTTGCTTGAGAAAGCATTATACGTGTTTTAGGAATTGAGCCCCTTAAGTACAACCTCATCTACAGCTTGTGATGTGCCAACATACAATTATGTAGATACTTGAAACACAAATTCAATCCTAATTATTTTGTTTCAGAATTAAGCTCGCAGTCCGAGCCTTTCCCTCATGAAGGCTCTAATCCTGGTTCTGATCGCTTTGGATCTTCTTCTTCTTCTTCGCGTAGCAGACCTTGTCTAAATACGACTCGTTCTGTTACCACACCTCGTTATTGTGCCAGGTCTCCATCACCTACAGACTCACCTCATCATGACAGGTCGAGGTCTCCTACTCTCAGGCAAACTTTTCCCAGCATACTTGGATTTAGTTTTGAAGATCTTGCATTTATTCGACTAATTCCCCACAATAATCCGAATCGAATATTCGAACTCCGAACATACGTTTTTCCTCCAGATAAACCAGTGGAATTTAAAAAAAGATCTGGCTTCAATAAGTCCATTCCAACTAAAAAACAAATTGTATTATCAACATCCAATGGCGACGTCTGTGCAATATTGGAAAGATCAAAAAGAAGAAACATGAATCTTCGAGCAATATTTACATATGTTTCTGGGCAGTCAAAGCGGGTGAAAATAAATATGAATAGCGGAGCGGTTAATCAATTAACCCGACAAGAAATCACGGAATGTCCAGTAACCTCCAACGGAAATATCACAGCCTATTATGGAGTATTACGTGAGTTCAACAAAATTTGTTACATCATTAATAAATTTATAAAAAGCGCGCGTCATTTAAATATGTGGTTCGCGCTGTGTTTTTATGTTAAACCCACCTTTATGGACAGGCTTTTAAAAATGAAAGTTTAAGAATAAAATTTCACATTCACAATTTTTTTAATCTATGAAGTTACATTAAATATCACAAATTTCGTATCACTTGATATTCTGCTATTTGAATTTTTGGTATTTGATATTGTGGTTTTAAAGACGTGCCGATAGAATTAGCATAAAAACTTTTGAGAGTTCTCATCCACTTGCCTTCCAGCCTCCTGATTTAAATAAAAGATTCTTAATATGGCGGGGAAACTCACCTAATCTAAACCCCAGTCCCAGTCTTCCGCGATAGGTGGGAGCGTACTGTGAGTAATTTTGGTTTATGATAGCGTTTATTTCTGAACGATTTGAAGTATTATTGATGAAAGAGAACATTTTACTTATAATTGATTTTTTAGTCTTAAGGGTCAGTAAAAAAATGATCGATACCTGCAATAAGAACTCTCGGAAAATTTCAAATAACTTAGGTTTTCCTTAATTTCAAATTAATTTTAAGTTAAGAAACCATGAAAATAAGTAAAAAAAAAAATTATTATTCTGGAAAATTTTATTTAGTTGTCCATGAATGTGAGATTACTGAAGCTTGAGGTAAAAAATTTTAAGGCTTTTAAGAGTTTTGAAAAGTATCAAAAAAATAGGCAAATTTTCTGAAGATGTTAGGTGTGTCCAAAATCATGTATCTGCAAAAACAAAATTTCCTAACATACGAGGGTGGATTGATAAGTTTCCGGCCTGACCAAGAAAAACAACGTTTTTAAGAATTTTTTTTTTTATTTCTCAACATAATCTCCTCCAAGGCTG
>NC_046658.1:137659602-137686272 GCF_010883055.1 Belonocnema kinseyi | reverse complement strand
AGCTATCTAAGGATGGTACTATAGAACGCCACCTCAAGGTAGGCCTAGTGGCGCCATCTCTTGGTCAGGCCGGAAACTTATCAATCCACCCTCGTATTGAGAATTACGTATTATTAGCCATGGTTAATGAAAAAAAATTATTTCTCAATAAGAAAGTTCAAAACTTACGAAGAGTAATTATTTAAATGTTTTTCTAACAGTTTTCTTCTTTTTTCCTTTTTTTAAGAATTTTTTAAAAATTATTGAATTTCATTAAATTGTTGTTCAGTTTTTTAAGAAAAACCTTCCCTATAATGCTACAGTTTCTATTTTTTGAAATCATTGAATAATCTTGGAATATAGTTATTAGTTTCAAAAACTGCTTATCAAGCCGTTTGAAGGATATAAAATTAAAGATGTTCGTGAAATGCGGCCCTATTATTACAACTTTATTTACAACTCGTCCTGTACCAACATACGGTTGTGCAGGTACTTAAAAATAAACGTAATCCTGTATTTATTGTTTCAGAATTTAGAAATCAAGCTCGGGGTTTCCCTGATGGTGACACTAATACTGGTTCTCATCAGGGTGGAACTTCTTCTTCTTCATCTTCTTCTTCTTCTATTGGCAGAACAACTCTTCATGACAGCTCCAGTTCTCTTACTCTCAGGCAAACTTTTCCACGCTTACTTGACTATACCTTTGATGAACTTCCTTTTATTCGATTTGCTCCCCGGACCAATCCAGATCGGATATTCGAACTCCGAACATACGTTTTTCCTCCCGATAAACCAATTCGATTGAGAACAAGGACTCATGCCCTCATTCCTATGCCAACCGAAGAAAAAATCGTATTATCGTCACCCAATGGCGACGTCTATGCATTATTTGAAAAATCAGCAGGCAAAAAAACGGTTTTACGTGCAATATTTACCCCAGTTTTTGGAATGGAAAAACGGGCGAAAATAAACATGAACAGCGGCACGGTTGAAGAAATGAGTGCGGAAGAAATCGCTGAATGTTCAGTTGCCCCAGGGACACCAATCAAAGAGAGATATAGAGTATATCTTGTGCCAGAAAGATCTGGCGCTTTAAGCTAGGCCCTTATGTTTTCTCTGCGTGTATACATAGACCGTTTAAAATTGGAGTTCAAAAATAATTTGTTACATTTACAATTACATTTGCTTGAATTTAAAAAATGTTTGCAGAAAAATATATCATATTACTTTGAATATCATTAAATCTCCGGATATTGTGTTATTTAAAATAAATTTGATTTAAACCTTTTTATATTCAGTTCACTTAGTAACTTTTTAAAAACAATTCAGTTTGAAGCGCGGAAGTCTGCATTCATTTGTACTAAAAATTTTCGATTTTAAATAAACAATTAAAAAAAATGAAAATTATCTTTATTTTTAAGTTTTCAAAGTTAGAATTACTTACAGTAATATAACTTTAAAAATTTACAAATTTATTGCTTTATTCTTAATTTTATAGTACCGTATATGATAGTAAACGTAGATTCATATTTTTTGAACCAAGAATATTTAAACTGTTTAATTTTCAAAACATTAAAATTTAAAATTTTGCAGTTTAACAAGCCACATTTCGCAAGAGAAATCGATCGCCTTCAGATAGAAATCTTTGCTTTAGCGATGCTGCAATGTCCACGCGAGTCTGTACCTCGCGCGTCGCAGTACCCGAGGTACCTGCATAGGCCATCTTTCACACCCGTTATTTCAAGAAACTGTGTACTAACAAAGGAGTCAAAGCACGTGTCAACTCCCCTTCATTTTCTCTATCACTTATGTAAATATAATGTACATTGCTTTATTCAGTTCACGGCGTTGCCACATAGTGAATTTCTTTTGAAATTTTCCTCTTATAAGAAAGAATATAAACTTTCAACAAATTATCTGAATTTTAATTTTGAATGTATATGTATTCTCACAGGAAATTTAATTTCACCCACTTTTCTTTAGGTAAAAAGTTGTAACTTATTACACAGGTAAAATAATATACGTGGATATCAGATCTCCGGAAAAAATCGATAAAAATGTTGAGTAAAAATTTGAAATACAAATTTTTATTACAAGTTTGTATCCAGAGGTTTTTGTATTTTGTATGCTTGCTGATTACAAAAGTTTCCAAAGAAAAAATAATCCATATATAATTATATATAAATTATGTCTAAAATTATATATGATTATTTACAATTGTATATATCAGAATCATATACAATTTCATAAAAATATTTTATGACGTATAAATTACACGAAAATAAACATATAAGTCATTTAAAATAGAATCTTTTCAACTCTGAACCCTAAACCCCTTAAGAGCAGTAGAAAGTATACCTAAAAACATCATTACCTGATGCCCTAGTTTCAGGCCAGCCCTGAGGATGTGAACTGCAACGTTCACGAAACGTCGGCAAACAATTCGTACTTTTTTCCACGAGTGAAACCCGAAATATCTCTTTTTATTAAAATGAATTATCGTGAAAGCATAAAATCTATTATCAAGGAAATCTTCGGGAAGAGTATTCTTACTAAAACCAACGCCTTTAGTAAGCTCAGGACTTCTCAAGGTAAGCTACTGAAATCTAAATCCAAATCGATTCTGCATAATACAAGTTTGCTTCTCGTTAAAGAAATAATACTGCAGACCAAATTTCTTTTGCACACTACCTCTAAAAAACTAATAAAACTCCACCTTTTCCTATCAAATACCCTCAGATTTGACATTTGGTCCACATTGGACCGCATATCGTTTGACCAATCCCAACGGATTAAAGAGTTTTCGACCCAAAAACAAAATTTGACAAATTACTTCCAGTAAAGCAAACTCAACTAACAAATACAGTAAAAAACATCTATGACCACATTCTCAAGAATTAAATGATTTCAGCCTTATCTAAAGGACATAATTTTGTTATAGCTCCATCGAAAATCCCAAAAGAAGAAATAATCAGCAATTTAGAATCCACAATATATACCCTTTCACCCGAAAAAGCGAATGACATACGACGCAGGACGGCCAACATTTTACGCTAAGCTCAAGTTCCATCCTCAAAATTAACAAAACAGGAAAAACCGCAATTAAAGAACTCAATAAAAATAAAGATATTATAATATTACCCGCAGAAAAAGGCAACCCAACTGTAATAATGAATAAAGAAGACTATAACAACAAAATTATGGATCTTCTAACTAACGATACATACAAAAGCTTAAAAAGGACCTCACAAAAACAATAGTCAGTAAAACAAAGACTCTTTTCAAAAACTCTAACCTTCACAGCCAAACAATATCTAACTTAATACCTACTAATCCCATCTCTCGAAAACTTTACGGGCCCCCAAAAAACCACAAAGAAAACATTTCACTCAGACCAATCGTTTCTTCGCTTCAAAACTAAATCCTTTTACAGGAAACTCCATCACTCAAGTCCGAAACTCATTTGACTTTATTAAAAAGATACAACAGATTCACATTCAACCTCAAGACATCATAGTGAATTTCGATATAGTATCTCTTTTTACGAAAGTACCAATCCCGGATACAATTGATATTATTAAATCTTTCACAAACTTCCCTTCCGAGCTTGTACCTTTGATAGAACAATGTCTCAATAATACTTACTTCTCGTTCAATAACCGATTCTACGAACAAAGCTCAGGGGCAGCAATGGGATCCCCAATCTCACCTGTAATAGCCAATGTCTTTATGGAACATCTAGAAACTAAAATCTTCAACCAAGCCAAACTTAAACCAGAATTCTGGTTCCTTTACGTTGATGACACATTTGTCATCTGGCGACATGGACGAGATGAACTAAATAAGTTTTTTGATTTTATCATTAAATTACATCCTAATATCCAGTTCACCATGGAAATAAAACAAAACGGAAAATTGCCTTTCTTGGACGCATTAGTTTACAAAAAATCTAATGACACATTAGGACATGGAGTTTACAGAAAACCCACGCATACAAACAGATACCTACATGCCTACTCCCACCATCACCCATCTCGAAAACAATCGCTTATCAGCTCCCTTGTATACAGTGCTGTCTCCATAACAGACAAAAATAACTAACAAAAGGAATTACAAAACGTTAAACAAATCCTAATACAAAACGATTACACAAACAAACAAATTGATAAAGCAATAAGAAAACGCACTCAAGAAAGCAGGTCAATACAACCTACGAAAGAAAGAGCAAGAAAAATGACCGGCACCCTACCCAACATCCAAGGTGTCACAGAACACCCCTCAGTGATTCAGGAGTATATAAAAATCCCTTGTTCTTGTGGCAGAGTCTATATTGGAGAAACCGGGAGAGAGGTGAGCCAACGTATGAAGGAACATATAAGTAAAGTCAGGCTAAAACATTTCACGCAATCAGCACTAGCTGAACATCATATTGAAACAGGACATAACATTTTATTTGATGAAACGATAGTCATTGCAAAAACACACAACAAATTTCCAAGAAAACATAGAGTAGTAATCAAAATCTTTAAACACCCTAATAACATCAATAAAGACAATGGATATAATACCAATCCGATTTGGATTTCCGTTTTCCAGATTTTTCAAAAAAGACGTGATTGGCCAATGAGGTTCGACCAGTCCCCACGGTGGGGCGCTCTGTCCAATCACAGGTAGACCCATTAATGAGTAGGCTTATTATGTGTGTTAAAATTAACGCAAAAAGAGTAAACCTCAAATTCTACCAATATAAGGGCGAAATATAAGGATTATCCCATCAAAGGAAACGAGAACGGGAAGTCAGCATCACCTAAAAATTTTAAAATTTGCTCGCTTTGCGGAAAAGATTACCGCCATATTTTGTTCGTATATTAAGTTTAAAATTTAGATACTTAGTAAGCTGATGATGGACGTTCTGTCAATTGAAATTATTTAACACCTAATGCTAGCAAAACAAATTCGTGGTTAGGAAAAATTATTATCTTTTATCAGTGTAGGCAATAAAACAGTCCATATAATCTATTCTCTAAGAGTTCCAGAGTAAACATTCACTAGCTCGTATTCAGCTACAGCAAACCCTTGCATAACAACCACATAGCGATACTGGCCAGAATATACAGAGCCTGAATATTAATGGTTTATGCAGGAAAAGGACCATTTTTTTATTCGAACAACCTAATTTCCTGCGCAAAAATACACTGACTTTATTTTCACATCAATATCCTATTCCTGTTGCGAAGATAAACTGACTTTATGCTCGAAAAATTCACATTAAACAAATTACTTTTTCATCCGATTTGTTGAAATAAATGCATTGATTTTCATATTTTAGAAATTAAAATCAGCGCGTTAACAGTATCCAATCACGTGGCCGAGGTGACGAATGCGCAGCGCGGAAAGATCTAAGCACTGATAGGATGCGTGTAAACATGTGAAAAGACGCCAGGACGCGAAGAATCGTCCGAGGAACGTGGAAACACGAGAGACGGCGCAACCAATGCAATAATTCGCAACGGGGATTTTGCTGGTTTTTGAATCGAGTGATTTATCAAATTTTGAGTTTTAAGACGTTTTCGTATTCAAAGGATCTCCGAAAGTGCATTTCGAGTTATGGATGAGCTGCTTCAATTGCGGGATTTGCAATCCCTCATAGCTGGTTTTAACGGTAAGAGATTTCTGGAGCATAAAAATGAATAAGATCGAAATAAAAAACATGCAATCCAAATTTTAACTTTTCAGCCTTTAACTTTAAATTTAGAATTTATGATTTTCTGTGTGAAATTTTGTGTTTAATTAGATTAATATAGTAGAATAGAACGTTATTGTGCTCTTAAACTAAAGATGCAATTAATTAAATTTTACGGGAATTCAAAATTCATTTAATGAAGTACATAGTGATTTTTTGTATTTCAAAGAATTTCAAAATGTCTTAAAAACGCTTTCTTTCTTGACATAACCCCAAACTACGAGCCACTTTTAAAGTTTTAAACGCGACATTTTTCATTAATGCAATTCTTAGCAAGTTTAGGAAATTTTATAAATATGAATTTTCCAATAGGTTTTACATTTTAGAGAAAGAAAAATTAGAAAATAACAAGGAAATCATTCAAAGTTCTTATAAAAAACGAATAAAAATGGGTTTCAATTAAATTGTTATTAATTCTGATCAAATTTTAAAATCTGGTGTCTAGTGTATTAACTTAGATTATGTGGCCAATGGTGTCTAATGTGTTCTAATAGTTTGAATAAAATTCAACTGGAAATAACTAATATTAGACAAATTATTTAGACTTAAATCTATTTTTGCTTCGAAGATTATACCGATCTGTTACAAAATGTAATGAAATTAAATTGGATTCGAATTTTACTTCTTTTATAAGCTTCTTTTTAGTTTCACGTGATATATATACTGTTACAAAAATCTGTATTAAATATAATACAAATGCATATAAAGTCATTTGCAAAAACGGTATTGAAATTTAATATTCATTGATAGTTAATTTAATATACAGGTCGGTATAGCAGCGCGTGCTTGAAAACTCAAAATGTGTTCATTTACTTAAATCTTTTCTAATATTCGAAATTGAAGAATTAATCTAGAATTCATCGATAGAATTGTTTTCCATGGTTAAAGTGCAACGTGTGGAAGGGACTTTTTTTTTAATTTTCCCTGAATGGTAGAAATTTTATGGAAGTGCAGTTAATTGTAGTTTAGGTCTGCTGTTTATTTGTGTAAGCAAACATTTTGACTTAAACTCTAGTTTTATTTTTGGACAAGTAGAAGAAGTTAGCATGTTTTATTATTAGGAATCAAAAAATACTCAGAAACTTATTTTGTTTGTATGAAAAATGAAATTATCTGTGTGATTACAATCAATGTAAATTAAATGTAATATATCATGCTCTTAATATCGATTCCATATAATTGAGACATTAATTTTAATATAAATTGGTATTTTAAATTCAATACTATTTTTAACAGTGAATGTGAATGTGATATCAAGAATGAGGTAATATCAAGGGGTGATATCACTTACTTCATTACTTTTAAAATTAAGTTTGTCTTCAATGTTTTTGGTATATTTGAAAGAAATATTTCTTTGTTTAATATTCATCAATTTTTCATCAATTTTTCAAGAGACTGATGAGATCAAAAGTAGAGATAGCTACCCTGTCCAATACTTTGAGCTTTCAATTTAAAAAAAATAATAATTTTAAGTGATTAATTTTATAATTCTCTTATTTTGGAGGCCTCAAAAAATGAATTTACTAATTTGGCAATTAGCAAAAACCAAAAATATAACTTCTATGATTTTATATTTCGCAGATCAAAAAACTGACTTAGATGCCTGTTCTTTTCTTTAACCTAATCAGGATGTCTACCTTACCGGGAATTCGGAAAAACCGGGTTTTTTTTATCGAGAAACCCTGTTGGGACAGGGAATATTCTAAGATAATTATAAATATTTTTATAATTTTTATTTGTTTTATAATTATTATATAAAAAATGTATAATTATTGAGACCGAGAGCTATCTAAAATATGTGTAATAACCCTAACTCAGAAGAGAGAGTTTTCGAAAAGAATTATAATTTTGACTCTAGAACAGACAATTCTTGCAAGCAATTAGAGCAATATAGTTTTCACGTTAGGTTCACTTTTTAATAGAAAATTTAGTTAAAAATCGTCATTCTTGCGTAAAAAAATGTATATCTCGAAGAATAGAGAATTTTATTAATTGAACGGGACTGTTGCAAAATAATTTTAATTCTGGCTTAGAAAATTTTTGAATACTATTATAATTTTGATTTAAAAGAAGAGAATCTAAAAAAATCTCTTTTCTAATTCAGAATTATCCTTCCTCCGGAATATGCTAGTCAGTTGGAAAACATTTTTCTGGCACAATTTCATCGAAATGCTGATCATAAACGCATGGGAAATGCAGTAATATTTAGCGAAGTAATTGAAGAGATTGTGAAGTTAGAAACTGAGGGTATTTTATTAAATACTAAAAACTTTCAGGGCAAAGTTTATTTTGTATTGTTAGTTATCACTAGAGATAACTTAGGATTAAATGAGATCCTTGGATTTACGAAAAGTTTTAATTTAGATCATTGCTGCAGAATTTGCCTCGCAGATAAAATTACAATGTACAAACAATTCCAAGAAGATGAAACGATTTTACGTACAATTAAAAATTATACTAAACACGTGAAAGAACTTTCATATGGTATTCGTGGAGAATGTATCTTCAATTCGATTCCAAGTTACCCTGTTATCACCAATAATTTTTTTGATTTAATGCATGATTTTAGATGTAATGCATAAATTAGTTACTTTTGAAATGTTGAATGAACGAATCCGGTATTTTGACTTTGGCTCTAAGAATTCAGAAAATAAACGGTCTAATCATTGGTGATTTGATTTCTGAAAATAACAAGTACTGGAAACTGTATGTAATATTAAAAAAAAATAGTTTCTATGATAATGGTTTCAGCTTTTGACACAAAGTGTGCTTCATTGCTAAAAAATTTAATCTATGAACATCATTCATTGTATATAAAACTCTATGGAAATATAAAACCTAAGCACCTATGCCAGGATACCCCTCCCATCTCTGATGGCATCTTTTTTAATTATCTAGCACGAGATTTATTATTTGTGGCACATTTAAGGGTATTTGAGCACATTCGAAGTTATGACGGATAGCTATGATGAATTTGAAAACATTTCATTATTTGGAAAAGATCGTGCCAGCACTCCTTCACAAGTTGATCGCTTATAACTCGGTTTTCTACGCTATTTCAAATTCAAAAAAATAAGTATGGGGATGGGCTGATGTAAATAACCTACAAATCGGACGACAAATATCTTTTATCCATCGCGAATTTTTTAGGTCCATAGTCCAGGATAATTGCGAAATATTTTTCCGGTTTTATTACATTTATAATGAGCGACACTGTTGCACCCACGACTTTAGTTATTATTTTATTTCGAATACTATTTTCCAAATACGCAATCGTAGTTTTAGTACTTTGGAACCGCGTTTATATCTACCGTCGGTCCATGTAAACATTCACTTATATCATGCTGGGAGGGTATCACACCACTGCTCTTGAGTGGAGGAGAAATTACCGCACTATACGCTGATGGTCTTGTTTACCACGTCGTACTGTTGGGCGATCATCTTCTCCTCCACGGCTATCTGTGTAAGCTTCCCCTTTAACTGCGTAACGACACTACTTCCCACTGGATTCGAAGTTGCTTCAGGCCCTCGATGTTATGTACCCCATAAAGATAATGCCGTTGTGTTTCAAGTTACACATTTCCACACCTATACCCCGATCAAAAATGCTAATACGCCGACGAAACCCTTTAGATTTTTATTGACTCTAAAAACTTAGTTTTGTGGAAATTGGTGATGTACGAGTACATTGTTGGCTTTAGAGTCAGGTGAATTAAGAACAATTGAGTCGTTTCAAATGTTTTGACACGTAATGGCGATCCGTAACAGTAAGTTTTCTTAAGTTTGTGAAAAGTATATAATTTTTTAGAGGTATGCACTCTTACAATTTCAAGTACTATTCTTCCAAAATCAATCTTTTAATGAAGAAAAACTATTGAAAAACCAATTAAAATGTAGTACAAAAATTCTATAACAAAATTTAAAAAGAAATTTTTTTTTAATTATAGAAATCACTGCAGTTATAGAACTCTTTTTAAATTATTTTCTAGCAATGTATATTAAATCCAATTCTTTTATTGAAACACTTAAACACAGCTTTTTCGTACAAAGGAAATAGTGTTAATTAAAGAATTCCTCTCGTATTATGAGGAATTATATCTGCGAAAGTGTAATTCGTTTCTCTTGAAAGTCGCACTGTAGTAAAAATACGAAATTTTTAAAAAACGTTGTAACTTAACAACTGTTCAAATACTCTTTAAAAACATTTCTTTTTCGTATATCGACGAAAATTTAGTGCAAATTTTGTTCACAGTAATAAGAATACAAAATGTCCAGGAACATTATACTTGAGAAAATTTTTCCTCGATTTCTTATATACAAGTTTTCTTTTAACAAAGTTTTGTATCTGCTTAAAATTTAAAAATTTTTTTAAATGTTTATAATTTTAATTTTTGAAATTAAAATGTACTGAATTTTCTATTTCAAATTATTTATGTGGAAGAAAGCATTTCCAAAATCAAACTGTGGTATAAAATTTGGTCAGAAAGAACATTTTAGTTATATAATTGTAATTATGCATTTTAAATTTAAACATTGTATCTAAAGAATTCGTGAAAATAAGAGATCGAAGTAAAACGGAGTCCATGCAAAATGAAAAAAAATTACACGGGGGTGTACCATCCTCTAATTATGTATAAAATAGCAAAATAAGTCTGAAATTCAGCAAAAAATCTTCTTCAAACTTTGAACAATACTACAACCTATTACATCACAACGAGCTTTACAGGAATCACCGAAACTGAAGTACAGTGGATTTTCAAATTTACCTGGTTTTTCTGCAATATATCCGCTTTTGTACCATGAATATTTAAAAAGATTAGTATATCTTGACGAGGCTAATTTATTATGCACTAAAGACTGAAGCTTAACAATATTATTCCTGATATGTAAATTGATATCGTAATTCATCAAAATAACCGTCAGCAGATATTAGTGGTTGGATAGCGTAACTATGGATAGTGGACGAAATAGACTGGACATCACATCCCAACTTTTTTCTCCTTCAACAGCTAAAGTTCTTTCGGAATGAATTTCCAATTGAAAGCCACTTTGATCCGAATTATAAACATTCCGTAATCCAATATTCGCTATCTCTTGCTTCACACTGGCTACAAATTCATCTGCCTTCGTTTTCAACTCGTTGACATTTTCTAACGTCTTTCTGGTTACAAACCGGTTTACTTTTCTGGAAACGATTCTGTGCTTGCTTTTAAATTTAGCAAGCCATACTCGAGAAGTGCCGAAGCAAAAATCTTCATGACCAATTTCCTGTTGTGCTTGTAATGTCCACCTGCGTTGTCAACGGCTTTTTTTGAAATTCTCCACTGTAATGTCACATATCCTAGAAACTTTTTCTCTATAAGTACCGGTGAAAAAAACGGATTAGGAATATGGTGTTGAACATTATCCTCTATGATTTGTGCATCTAAATTTTAAAAGGTTCTTGGAAATCTAAGGACTCTTCAACCATTATCTCCACCCTGTTAAATTCTTCAATGGCATCCAACAAAATTGCTTCAAAATGTTCTTTCACTCAAATTTCTGTCATGTTTATTTGACTTTCTTTTATATTTAATTTTTTGAATGTAGGAGGCAGTAAATATATAACATTCAAAGGATTCACCTTCATTTTCAAACCTGTAGAAAAGTTGAAACATTTTGCTTAAAAGAAACATTGAATGTTAAAATATTTTAAAAATATTTTTTATGTAATAATGTGGATAAAAATCTATAAACAAAAATTTCTATACATAGTCGAGCGGTCGCCCGTTTGAATTTTGTTTTTATACACAATACTATACAATCGACACTTGAGACCCCTATCTTTGAAGGGCTGTTTCACCCCCTTAAAGTGTTTTTCCGCAAACAAAAAATGCGTATCGCTTAGTTTTTGAGTACTACAAGATATTTAAGGTAGAATCAAATCGGCGAGGGGCACCTGAAAGATATTCCTTGTTAGTCAAGCGTTATTATCAATGCCATCACGGCCGAACATTAAGCAGTAAGAAGGTTAGACATTGTGAACACAACGCGAGAATATCAAATCGAACAAAACGAAAGTAAACGAGGGAACCCAGCGACGACTGACTGAGATGCCGGAATCTTGACATCGTATAGTCCAACGGGTGAATACCGGTGGGACTGCGCACCGAGTCCGCGTCGCTCCTCCAGGTGGAGCACCGGATGGACCATTGTAGCAGGCACAACCAACCTTGCAACGCCACGTTAACGAGCGACCAAACGCTGTCATGAGAGTGCCCTTCCCGCCTCGACTCCTATCCGCGGTAGTCCGAAAATTTGTCGCGTGTATTTCGAAAAAATAGTGTGGAAACAGCGGAGACCCCCGCGTGGCTCAAAATTTAGAGAGACGTTCGGCTCAAAGGCCAACAGTGATAAGTTGGGTCTAACTAATCTCTCTAAACGACCTGGCAAAGGATTTACTTATAAAAAAGGAGGTCGGAACATAGGACGCCGGTATCTCCGGTGAGTTTTCTCACACAATTCCCGGGTTCCCAGGATCGATTCTCTCACCGCGTCTCTCCGCGCTTCAATAGGTTTTGGTCAGGTTTGGTAAAATACATTTTTTTTCGGTCACAAGTGAATTTTAAGAACCATAAGAGTAGTAGTAGTAAATGTAACTTGATTTTTTTTCTTGGTGTTAATAAATAAGTGAATTATTATCTTATTCAGGCCTGAATGTTTAGAACGAATTTTTTCTCTCGCTCGAGAGAACTACACTCCCCCCCCCCTTCAGTGTCTCATGTTAAATTAGAACTAGCATTCCTGCTAGGCGACGCCAGGACATCGTGGTCGAGGTTCCGGTAGGGTGGACATTACCTGGCGCCAAATAAAATTAAAAGGAACTTCGAGGGTTATTCGTGGGTCAGAAGTGTGTGACTCACGACCTCGGTCCATTCAGGCGTGACAGGTGGGTAAGTTACAGCCGTCTTGTGGCTAGGTTTTCCACCTGGGCCAACCCCGGCCCGGTCGTGTTTAGCGGTAAACATACGAAATTTGGGAAACTTAGTTACAATGTATAACTGATCAAAGGTAGAAAATTGTATCATTTTTCGTCCATAAAATGTTCATATATCATATTTATACATTACTAGATTGGAAATAATCTAGTTTTATTTATTTTAAAGATTTTCTTGGACATAATGATATTCTTTAAATAGTAATAGATATAAGTTGGAGGACAAACGGATTATCTCGATATTCGCTCCGCTGGCCAAATAGACATGAATACGGTGATCGTGGTCAATCTTATGAATTTAAAAGAAAAGAAAAATATAGTTTTACCTATACATCACGTGAGAAAAAAGTAAGGAACAATCGGTTAGTCCAATAAGAAATTCGCTTACGTCACTCACGATGAACCAAAAACGCGAATTAGTTTCCGTAGTCTTACATAAAGAGTCATGGACTCGTTCATTTCGCTCTCGTAGTTCGCTGAGTAACATTAAATAACCGGTGAAAGAGTTCAAATTTTTTATTATATAAAAATCTCTTCGTATAGATTTGCGCCATGGTTTGTAAGGAGCTGTGTCTACGCGTCTTTATTGGGAATTTAAAGTTGCAATGCGAGCCCTGACGGTCGTCAAGTGAACTATCCAACATGGCTGCCGCCGGCCTTTGTGTGGCATTGTTTACATGTTTATGTTGCACTTTATCTAACGCGATAGTCATAATACCAGATATATTTTTTGCAAAGTTTATGGTACGTTATACTCAAGTTGATATTCTCATAATGATCATATTAATTAAATTAGTTTCACATACATACCTATTGCAATATAAAAGTGTAGCAACAATGTGCTTGCAGCAGTGGCTTGTGCCAGCTTTACAAGTGCAATCCATGATAGTAATAGATACTTGCTTGTGAATTTTACTTTTTTGACTAATCGACAATTTTCCTGTGATCGTGTGCGGCTCCGATGCCAATCCGCTAGTACGTAAGCACAATGAAAATACATCAATTCTATCAGCAGCTTTGCAAGTCGTTCCGCATACAATTATGAAACCAGAATTTATAGCTCTTTCCCTTTCAATCATTTCTATAGTTGTCGGTGTTGCATCAGTATAATTACGTAATGTGTTCAAAGAGAAAGTGATCTGAGAAAATTTGAAATAACTTAGGTTTTCCTTTATTTTAAATTAATTTTAATTTTGGAAGAAATCAAAATATGTCGAAAAAAAAACTAAAGGCCTCAGAAAACTATATTCAATTAGCTGTGAATGAAAGATTTTTGAAGATTTAGACAAAACATTATAAGAATTTTGAGAAGTTTGAGAAGTATAAAGAAAATTGACAAGTTTTCTTCAGGTGGTTGTGTCAAAAATCAGGTCTCTATAAAAACAAAGTTTTCTAAGATTTTAAGATTTGCTTTTATGTTATCAGCCATGTTTAATGAGGAAGAAACATTGTTTTCCCACGTAAAAGTTTAAAACTTACGCATAGTGATTATTTCAATAATTTTCTTTTTAATTTTCCTTCTTGTCTTTTTACGAATGTTTAAAGAAAATCATTGAATTTTATTAAATTGTAGCTCACTTTTCAGGAATCCCCGTTCAAATCTGAATCGGACATTCGAACTACGAAGATACGTTTTTCCTTCCGATAAACCAATTCGATTGAGAACAAGGACCCATGCCCTTATTACCATGCCAATCGAAGAAAAAATTGTATTATCGCCGCCAAATGGCGACGTCTATGCAATATTCGAAAAATTAACAGGCACAAAAACGATTTTACGTGCTACATTTACACCTATTTTTGGAATGGCAGAACAGAAAAAGAACATTATTCAGTTCAAATTTATAAGCCAAAAAAGGTTCGTATTGAGGCAAGTTTACGCCGATCATCTCAGCCAAGACAAAGCTAGTCTTGAGCAAGTAAAAGCCGTTTTACCTGTCATGGCCTTAAAATGAAGACCTATGTCTCGACTTAGTTTTGAGACGCAGCCAGACATCGATATCTTGCAGACATTTTTCACTGAAGGAGTTTTCATCTGCACAAAAATATATTGAAGATACATTATTTTTAAAATATATTCTGAAGTAAATGACGTACCTTATAAATATTAAAAGTGATATGTTTTCTGGGAAACGGAAATACATTGTTTAAAAAGGGATCAATGTTTAAATAATAAGTGTATGATTACTTATTGTTTAAATAACTGAAAACTCTCTTTCAGAGAAATTCAATCTTAAGATCCAATCAATTCTTTAATCATTCTAGAAATCAGTCATTTTTCCATATGCAAAATAGAATACAAATTTCATTTTTCGTGATACTTCATGATGCCCTGACCAATGTATTATTATAATAAAATAAGGTATATTATTAAAATTCATGATGTGCATTGATATTGATATCTATCGAAAGACATACAAAAATGTAAATACCTAATTAAAAAATGAATAAATAAAATTAACTTTGAAACTTTAAGCGTAAATTAAAACAAATTACATATCCCACAGGTATTAGGAATTCTAAAGAAATATCTTGAAATCTGGTCTCTAGAACTCTTTGACTTTTTGAAGATTTAAAGCTTTAAACTGAAATATTACACAGAAGGTGATATCAGTTCAAAAGAAGCGCGTACTCACAACATTATTTTCGTTGAAATAGACTCTTATCAAATGTAAATATCTCAGAAGGACAAAGTTAACACCTCTAATATAAAAAAAAACAACTACGGAATATAATGTAGAAGCCTATGAAGCCGTAAAATATTCATTAGTTAGATTGATACGTTGTATTGTAACATCGAAAAGATGAGGAATGTTTGTATTTTGCTCTTATGCTTGGCTGTTATTCTGAACTGTATTGGTGAATATAATGATATAATATATTATTTTCGTAAATAGTCTTTTAAGCTTTTGGCAATTCGCCTGGGGGGGGGGGCAGTGAAGCGTGAAGCAAGCGCAATATTGCAGCACACCGTATCGGGGTATGAGTTTAGTTCTGGTGATCGTATAAGAAAAAGCATAAACTTTTATTCATAACCATTATAAAAAAGATTTGAATTTTAATGTTAAAAGTATACGTATATATTTTAAAAGGAAACTTAATTGCGCTAATTTTTCTCAAGATAAAAAACCTGTGGGTTCTGCCTTAAAAAGAAAAAACTCGAAAACCCCGTTACACATAATATCATATTTTGTTGTATTTTTTCACTTTTACTCAGAATAACACTCCGAGTTTCTCAAATTTTTGATCGAGTATACGCAATCAGCGTCAGTAAAGAACGGTCTTACGCTTTATAGTTATGCCTGAAAATATAACCGCAATTTGTTCAAGTTTTATCAGAGCATGCACATACATATAATTACAAGGTAATGCCGAGGGTGAGAATCGGGAGTTGGAAAGTCGATATGAAAATAGAACGTGAATAAAAGAAACGTTATTTAAAATGAATGTAGGGTATTTATTGCCACTTACACAACGTAGAGGATCCAGCGTGGACCCAGGGTGTCATGGGACGGGCGGTTGTCCGAGAACTCGAGACCCCTAGGAGGGTTTCGCCTCACTTCGGCTGCGGCTCTGCAACCCTTTCGCACAGGGCCGCGACGAGTCAGATCGAATAGTAACATTAATGCGTCCCGCGGTGGTTGTGGTGTAAACTTGAAATTTGTCAAAGTTCTCTGTCCAGTTCTAGAATCATATGGGAGTCAATGTTTATGTTTAGTTCTAGGGTGTAATTATCTGTTGTCTTTTCATGATTGGTTTCGGTTAAGTGAACATTCAGTAGTTTTTCGTGTTTTTCGATTAATGTGTTCCCAACCCCTTCGTTTGTAAGTTTTGTCCATTTTCGCTTGGATTTGAGTAATTTTGTCTGTATCTGTAAGGTCTGTTGTTGCAGAAGGAGTCGTGTCTTGTGTAAATTTTGTCTGGGTATAAGTCTGCCACAAAATTGACATTTTAAGGTCTGGGCGTTTTCTGTAAGTTTATTCTCTAAAAGTTCGGCTATTTGCAGGGAGGTCAATTTATTCTTATTAAGTATAAACTAAGTGGATAAAACTGCGAGTTTGGTTAAGTTTGATAAGATTAATCATTCTTAAGTTTTATATTGAGGGTTTTGAGGATTTTTATATAGTCCCTTCTCTTTGTGTTTCGCAGACTCCTTCACAATTTGTCAGTTTCCCCCCTTTCTTTATCGGTTTGTCCATAGTGGAGTTTCACCCTTGATAACATTTATTCTGTCTGTTGCTTTCTCTCCTGTTCCGCGAATGTCTCCTCTTTAAGCATTCTTTTAATGTGACGATAGGGGTGGTAACTTATTTGAATTTCCGGCACTCCGGATTCTCTAGGTCTTAACCATTCTTCTGTTGGACAGTCGCGGAGGTAATCGAATGTGTCGCGCCTGACAAATGTTTTTTGGAATAGCTGACACCTGTTTCTTGTGTTTTCCATTCTCTGAAACGTAACAAGTTCGTACTGTCTTTGTTTTCTTAAAATCTATTGCGTCGATTTTCGAGGTTTTGATTGAGTTTGTTTTTTGTGCTTGCGTTATTAGTCAGTTTTTGCTGTTCGTGTCATCTAAATATTTCTGAACCTCTTCGTTTATTATTTGCAATCTTTTTAGTCTATCTGTCCATTTATCTACCTTTGAAATTTTATTTCGTTGTCGTTTTCTATGGATTTTTCTTAAAGCCTGGATCAGTTTTAATTCGCGACCTAGATATGAAAATGCTGTTGTAAATTGCGTCAAAAATTTTTTACTTGTGTTAATTTCGAAATGTAAATTATCTATGTGTTCGTCCCAGGTGGAGTGATCGTTAGCTATGGAGAATCCGCGGCGTTCACCAACGCGAAATTAAACTTTTATGAAATTCTGACTCTATCGTAATCTTGTTTGCTTCTTTACGGACATCCTCTTCGTGACCACGTGACCAAACTAGTCCCCTGTTATATCGTCTAAACCTTAAAAAAATTAAGGTAAGCAATAAAATTTGCACATTCGTTGCAAATAAACAAATAAGTATCTGCGCTCACGTAACCTATCATTATTTTTGGAGCATTTATAGCGATATCTAGCGGAGAAAACAAGAAACTTGGATGGTTATATATTCGTGAGGATTTTTGTTACTTGTGTGAAGCAATTCTAAGTTAATAACAAAACAAATAAAAATAAATTTGTACCCGGGGGCGAAAGACAAGACGAGTCCGACGCTGAGTCCCGCTGGTCGGTTCACTGTCAACAATAGTTATCAGCGGATCGATTCAACGTCAAAAATTAAACGTCAAAAATTATGGAAGTTGGTTGGAGAACTTCGCAGAGTTAATTTTAGCACCTTGAGAAAGAGTGCTCAAGGTGTAGCATTAACCGAAAAAGTACAAGAGTGTGCTTTTTAGGTTAATGCTACTTCCAAATTTTGGTTTACTATCTTTATTTTCATCCTGTTTCTTAACTAATAGTTTATCCCTAATATTTACATTTTTACTGTCATTAGTTTCTTCAACTTTAATTTCGGAGTTTTTTTATAACTACCTGAACATTGAATGCTTTTTGTATTTACGGATCATAATTGGGATTACCACTTGCTTAATTATGTCAATCGTTTCACCGCTCGCAACCATTACGTTTAGTGAGACAAGTTTTGAAATGTAATAATTGGAATTTCGAATTTTTTCCAGTAATTTCTTGCCAGTGTTCAAATGTGTGGCATCTGTACCAACTGAATTTCAAAATAATTTACTTTCGAAAGTTGTCATGGAATAAAAATGTGTCTATGTTATTTCACTTTTGTCCGCATTTAATATTTCCGGCGTTTCTGTATAAAGTTGTATTGTTTCCCAGTTTTTTATGAACCAGTTTTTGGATTTTATTTTCGTAGTTTGGTTTTTGGAAATTTTGTTCATTATAATTTTCTGCATTATGTTTCGCAATTTTCTTTTGGAAATGCAATCATGCGGTTACTTTGACCTTGAATTGAGCTTAACGTCATTCGGTTAAACATGGGTAATATTTGTTTGTAGGGGTTGTAAGGATATCTTGGTCCATTGTTTTGGAATTCAGGTCAAGAATGTGGTTGTAAACCAGGTAAATATCCCGGTCGAAAGTTAGGTCTGAAATTTTGTTGATATTGGTTTACCAAAGGGTGGGAACGGAAATCCAAATGCTGGGAATGGAAATCGATTTTTGTAAGCTTTTCTGCCAGGTTACTCTTGTTGTGGTTTGCGTTATGTTTATCGTTTTGGCCATTTTTATTTTCAATCGAATCTTCTTTGTTATTCTCGAAATTATTCCTATCCTCGCTACCGTTATTGCGTTTTTTTTCGCTTTGATCCTCAAATTTAGTTCTGCTATTTGTAAAACTTGCTCTCTAATTTTTGACTTGTCTAGCTCAGTTTCCCATTCTTTGCCAAAATCTTATAATTGTTCAAACTTTTCAAAATAATTTTGCTTTATATACATTTTATGTTCAATTGCGAGATTTTCGTCAGTTGTGCACAATTCCCATTCGCGGCTTCTTCTAGGATATGGATTTGTAAATAGTTTCCTAACTTTTGTTAGGTATTAGTGGATGTCTTGATTCCTTCCCTGGTTAGAAGATATTATTTTGTGCCGAATTCTTCCTGAAAATCGCTCGCCGATATTCACGTTTGGGAAATCTTCAGTGAAATCCTTTTAATATCACCAAGAATGTTTATTTATTTTGCACCAATCTTTTGTATTGACTATCAATAGTGCGTCTAGGTTTTCTAAGATGCCTCGAACATTAGTTTGTATCATGCCGAAAGGAAAATAAGTGACTGGTATTGTTTGATTTTTTAAATTATTGTCGGATTCGTAATCTATATCTGAGTTATTTGTGCAGAGTCAAGAGTGTCTGTTTCATCTGTTACTTCTTGTTAAAATTCTGCGTGATCTGTTTGGTTTTGAGTTAATTCTTTCCTCTATGGGTTAGCTGTCATCGGTATCCAGTAATTTTAAATTATTAATTCTTGATTTACTACGGTTTTCTGATTTATTGTGAGAATTATTTTTTTTTTATTTTTCCCTTTAATCTAATTGAACTGACTGTCTATTTCGAGTTTCGCTTCTATTTGCCTTATAAATAGATTCTATTCGACTCCTTCTATTTGACCTCTCTCTATTCACTGTGTATTCTGTGTTTTTTATCGCGAAACTCCTACCAGGGCCTATGAACCTATTTGTTGTTTTGAGTATAGTGCCAGTTTTTTTCAGTAAGATTACTTCTATGTTTTGGATTATTGGTCTTGTCTGAACTATCATGGTGGCTTTTTATGTTGGTGGGGTAAGTCATCATTACCTTGATTGTACTTAATCTGAGTTTCATTGAAAATAACTCGCGTTGAAATTCGTAAGAATTCGACACCTCGTATGACGTCCGATTTTCTTTCTCTATTTGGAGTTTTGATTTTTTTTGAAAATTTTAAATTATAATTTTAATTAGTAATTTAATTATTTGGACGTTCAAAAATAGGTTTATTTTCGTCGTAGGACCCTTGGTTTAGAAGATAGCTCACCTGACCTTGCTTACCTTGCGAGGGTACAGGCCGCTCACGTAAGAATCGAATGCACGCCTGGACGTGTTGACTCGGTGGGTGGTTGAAATATTTCGCGAAAATCAAGATGCTGATGCTGTTATTATCGGATTACCTTTTTCCCTTGGCTATCTGTTATTTCTTGTCTTATTTCCAATAAATATTAACTTATAATTTCTCGAAAATGTCAATCTGTTGTAAGTCAAGTTTCGAAAAATGTTGTGTTTTTGAAATAAATATTTGACTTGTGTTCCTTTCCTCGGCAGGTAAGGACTGTTGAAAGAACAAAGGTAGGAATTTTAGTTGTGTGGCGAGATACGGGCGATCTGTGGAGACGATCGTTCCGGATACAACTTCGAGGATCTAGCATGGGCCAAGGGAGTCGTTCGGGTGGAGGCAGAACACGTCCGAGGCCTTGGGACCTCTCGAATTGTGGACAATGCCAATACTTTCTGAATTCTAAATGATGAGAGTTTAATAAATTATAATGAATTCATATCTCTTTTTTGGGTGACCATCTTTTGTCCATCAATTTGATTTCGTACCTTTTTTTCGTTTTTTCACCATTTTTTCCTTTTTATCTTTAATTGCATTTTTATGATTGAAACCTAAACCAGGTATCCTACTAAGCAGTGATTCATAACAACTTTGCAGCTTTTTTCGCGTTAACAATGTTTCTTAGATCATCTTTTTCTCTTTCTGGCGTTCTTTTTCCAGAAGTTTATTTATTACTTTTAATTTTGCTTTTTAACTAATAAAACAAAAACTACTCTCCTTATCAAGAAATGATTATATTGGATTGAAAAAGAAAAGTTTTTCATTGCTTGATAAACAATTTTTAAATCTAAAAAAATGGTAAAAAAAATGTTTGAAAATGCTCTAACTTTTTTCATTTTTATCCAAAATGCTTGGTTGATAAACTCGTCCTTTCTATTAGGCCCTGCAGAAAGTGTGCCAAATATCGATGTGATCTCTTTATTTTTACGATATTTATCGCTTCCACGGACGGATGGCCGGGCGAAAAGACAGGCAGACGTAATCGTAAAAGTTTTATTTTCCGATTCAGGGGCTCTCGAAATGTGGAGATCCGTTGAAAAACTGTTGTATCAAATTTCGAAAAATTCTAATACTTGCTAAATCAGAAATGATGAGAATGTAATAATAGTGAATATTAATAGTAATTATGATGACCAATAAAATTGAACAAATAATTACTTTAACTTTTTATATTGCGCTACATTTTATTACATCGAGATTCGTCTGCTGAAACATCATAATAAAAACGTTGACAAAATATAAGATTTGATGCCAAATGACGGCTGACAGCATACAGGTTTTAAGCACTAGATTTAGTATACATGCAATGGAAGCAAGTTCTGATTATGATGGTGTCGTTTTTGAATACTGTTTTGCTGGATGAGCTCTCGTTTACAAGCAAAAGCATCTTCCCTTTACTTCCTCGTGAACAAACAGGTAAATTGCGCACTTAATAAATTTGGTATTTAGTACTATTAAAGGAAGAATTATTAAAAACGGGGATTGTATTTTTATTAACGCATCATAAGTTTCCCTTATTTGATGACCAAATCATTTGAATGAACTTTCTTTATTTGAACAACGTGCATCAGATAACGGTCTTCATATAAATCTCGAAAGAGAATTACAACTTTGCCGTCTTTTAGTAGAAGCCGAAAGAAAATTATGAACCTATTCCATGTTTACCTTTCATGTTAGTACTGTTGTTGCAGCTTTTACTCCAAAAATTTTGAATGCTCAAGCCATATTCCTCTAATTTATTCATTACAAGATGCGCAAGTTGCCCAGCTATTTTTCTAGACATTATTTATTGCACCACATCGGATTTCAGTTACACCAGCCCTCACCGATGCTTGATTTTTGTGATTTCTATAGCCCATTGAATTGCGTCGGAATTGCGCTAAAATGCGCCACCAATAGAAAATGTAGCGCTACAAATCTCCAGGAATCATACCAGGTGTTACGCGAGTGGGGTGGCGACACGCTACCCCGCCCCCTATTTAAAAAATCTAAGTTTAAATTTCATGACCTTGAAGATCTCCAAATGCGCTGATATGCGCCAGAAAGAAAAATTGTGCGTCACATTAAACACCAAGTTATGAGCGATCAAAATGGGGAGGGTGCTCGAGAGATTTTTTCAAAATAATAACAATTTTTTTAGTTCGTTATGGCTATCCGTCCTAACATTAAATGCGCTCACACGCGCGACCAATAAATCTTTTTGCGCTAGCTGATTAACATTGTGACGCAGGTATTAAATCTTTGATAGTGAAATAAAATATAACATAGTTGATATAAATTCCCGGCTTTAACGCTTCAAAAAGTGATAATCAACAAAATAAGAAATGTTTTTATTTAATAGTTCTGAAGGGACTTTCTTAAGGTATTTTAAAGGCGCCCATATGTGCTTCTTTCAAAATTAGAAAATAATAATAATGAAACCCTCATTGCTACCTCTAATTGATCCACCTTACGAAGATAACAGCAAATAAAATGAATTGGTATATAAAAATTAATGATGTCACTTATTCCTACTTCTTATCGATTTGCCCTACGATAATACTACCTGATAACTATATAGGATTTCAATTGCGATCGTGAGATCCACTTTTGAATTAAAAGAAAACCATAATCAACTTCCTCACCACAACGGCTTATCGATCCACCCCAAGCTCATATTTCTACATAAATGTAATTGCAATATGAAAATTCATTAATGGCTTCTCAGATAGGAGTAAAACACCCTATAGATTTGATTAATATATGAAAATTGAAGAAGGGCTGGTTATATAGGTTATATAGCATTTTTTCTTTATGGCGCATATCAGCGCATATAAGAATCTTCAATCTCATGCAATTTTAAACTTTATTTTTCGAATGAGGGATACAGTACAACCCCCCCTCCCCACGCCTAATACCTAATATAACTCCTAGAGTTTTGTGGTGTAACATTTTGTATTGGCGGCGCATATGAGCGCATTTACGGCGAAATCCAGTAGGCTATTAAAAATCCAAAAACTAAGTATGGGTGGAGGGGGGGGGGGGTGTATATGACTTAAAAGTCGACGGCAAATAGAATTTGATCAAAGAAAATTCCTTGAGGTCTATAATCCAGGATAATTGCGAAGTATTTTTCCGATTTTATCAATTTTAAATTGAGGGACACAGTTTCTTCCGCGATTAAAGTTATTGTTTTATTTGGAATAGTTTTTCAAATACCCATTATTACTTTTACTATGCTGGCATCAAATTTATATCTGCCGTCAGCGAATCTAAACATTCACTTATATTCTTCCGGGAGGGGACCTCAGCACTGCTCCTCAGCGGACAAGAAATTGCCGCACTGCGCGCTGTTGGTCCTGCTTATCATGTGGTAGTGTGAGGTTAAGGATGCCAAACTGATATAAATAAGAGTTATAGCAGGGATATCAACGTCAGGACCAAGGTTAATTGAAGGTCAAAGTAAAGAAAACCATTGCATTGGAGAATACTATTGGATCGGGTGAAACCACTGGATCAGAGGATACCTCTACTATCAGACGCTTTTCAATTCTCTGAATTCGAAATCAGGCTCAGTTTGACGTCCACAGGTCAGAATTAAGGTCAAGTGAAAGTAAAAATGAGACAAAATCACGGAATCGAAGTCAATTACTACCTTAAAAAGTTTTGCGTGTCGATAAATCCGAATCTGGGGTCATTCATAACCCAACAGCTCGGGATAAAGCTCACCCTATTGTCAAAATAGATAAAACCATAGAATTGAAGTTATGCGGATGAACTGAACCAGAAATCGGATTTTGCAACCTCAAAAACGTATGAATACTGATTCGAAGTGAAGAGCTCTTATGTACTCTTCCAGCCCAAATCTTAAACAGAAACGAAGTTTGTTACTTATTCATGGCCCATGGCCGTCGCCATTCGGAAGGGTGCTTCTGCGGCAAACCTTTAACTCAAAAGCAGAAGGTCACTTGTGTAATTTATATGGATGATCCTAAGAAATATGCTGAATATAAATAGCAACTACATCTGGCAGCACAGATTTTTTAATTTTCTTTTTAAATTAATAAAAATTTTGGCTACAAAAATGCGCCAAAGTTTATATAAAGTGAGGAAAACATAATGGCAACATAATAGCAATCGTCGACATGAATTCTATATGACACCTTGGCGATAAAGAGATATATACATACATGTGCGTGCTGCACAGCCACATTTAGGACGTGAGATACATTAAGGATACTCTCCGAAACAGACACAAACGTGTCATCTGGCAGATTTGGTCTGTAAAACATTCGGCGAGGAACAACGTATCTGCAATGAGCATCCGTAAAAAAATTTTTAACACCATCTGAAAAAAACATCATAGCTAAGAATAATGAAATGAAACAAAGGTAAAATGACCTTACAGTGAGTGGTGACGGGCACACTCGGAATACTATATTCAGCTGATCGTCCTCATCTTCGGCGTTCCTGGAGACACCAAGCTTTTATTGGTTTATAGATTAAAAAGCATCTATGCGTGTCAGCAAAATATTAGCACACTTACTGGGAAGTACAAAAGGCGGCTATCCTTAGGTAACTCCTTGTTCTTAGAATTCATAAAACTTTCGACGGATCTCCGTATTGTGTCTGTCAGAAATTAAACCCTCTATCTCGCGGTCATAAAACGTGATTACAGCTGAATTTCTAAAACTATCTCATTGGAAGCGGGTTCATTTTTTCTGATTAGCACATGCTCCCAGTGAAATTCCGCGGTAATCCTTATGACACACTTTAAAAAATTTATATAAACATACATGAGAGTGTATACAAAATACAATCACCAAGAGGACATAGAAAGGATATTTAGAGAAAAGATAGAAATAAAAAATGTAGCAGCATGTAGACTTTCCAGTACAGAATATGCAATCGCATGCCGTAGAGACTAGTTAGGGTCTTGGATGCTCGGCACTACAAGATGCGTGTTATCATGTAGTAGAACAAGGATCTTCAGCGTAGGGAAACTTGGCCGGAAATATCTATTTGCAACATGTCTCGTTTAGAACACCATCAACTTGTACTCAGGTGTAAGAGAGAGACGAAATTTATCCATGCAGAGTGAGGCGGCGTAGCGGCAAAAACAACACATCGTGCAGATGAGTATTTCGATCCAAATTCCTTCTCACAAAAGAACCTCGCAGCAGATATTATCAAACTGGCTGGGAAAATGACTTATTCATGTTATGCATTCAGAATCGATACTTATATTCCAGGAAAATCTATTTTGCTGTTTCATATTAGGTACATAGGCTATGGATTATTGAGAAACCACTTTCATTTTTGTTTAAGATTTGCGCTAGAACAGTTCATTAGAGCTTTTCAACCTAAATCAATATATTGAAACAGCAGTTTTAGGTGCAGTGATCGCTATACAAATTCCACAGATAGTATTTTAAATCATATTTATCGCTATATAATTGAGCAGTGTTTAAATTTATATGCTACATGTTACAAATATTACGGCTACAAATTTTGACTCCCCGTGGATTACTAAATCATTTTTTTTCTAAAAATAAGAAATTTTCAGAAGCAATTAAAATGATTGTGAATATAGACTTATTAATGAGTAAGCTCATCAAGCGTTTTAAAATTAACAGAGTAAATGTGAACCTTAAATTTTACCAATATAAGGTCGAAATTTAAGGTCTGATTTAAGGTCAATCGAGACGATTTTATACATGAAATACGCAAAGAAAAATTCAGGTCAGATAAATCATCATAAGACAAAAAACGGTATCACAAAGTCTGCAAAATTTTTGAAGACGGGACCAATTTACTTAATTTCTTTAGTTTTTTTTCAAAACAATTGGAAATACCGATTTTTAACTGCCATTATTTGTTGGGAAGACTAGACACTACCTAGAATGTACACTTTTACACCAGCAATATTCAACTACAGTTGTACCGTTGTGGTGTGATATTTATCGAATAATGTATATTCAATAATCAAATCATACTTTCTCATTATAATAATGCAATCGGAAAAGCGCGGGTCAGCATTGCAAGTAAGTAACTATGCATTAGGATAAACGTGGACGTAAAATTGCAAAACCCAAGCTCTGAAATTGATATTTCCTCATCGAGACCTTGGAACCTTCTCCGCCAAGTGTCTTATTACGAGGGTAGTTCAATAAGTCCTTAGAATGAAGTATAAAAACAATTTTTTTTGGGTAAATTTGTTTTTATTTTTCAACATAATCTCCTTGGAGCTCTAAACACTTGGTCAATCGCTTTTCAAGTTTTTTTAATCCTACAGAAAAGTGCATTTTCGGAAGTTCCTCAAAATAAGCACTTACAGAGGCAATGACGTCTTCGTTGTCTGGAAATCTCTGTCCACCGAGCCATTTTTTCAAGT
>NC_046658.1:137656714-137659502 GCF_010883055.1 Belonocnema kinseyi | reverse complement strand
GCTCTTCTTAATATTTTGACACCAAAATCATGTCGATACACCTTACCGACTGCGAGTAAAGCCACCCACGCTTTAACTTGACAGACTGTATATTTATTTTTACCCGTGCTGACAGCCCAAAAACGGATGTAAATATAGGTCGAACATTCATGTTTCTACTTAATAATTTTACTAATATTGCACAGACGTCGCCATTTGATGTTGATAATACAATTTGTTCTCCAGTTGGCATGGGCTTAAAGACACGAGCTCTTGTTTTCAATCCAATTGGTATATCAGGAGGAAACATATATGTTCGGAGTTCGAATATCCGATTCGAATTGTTGTGGGGAATAAGTCGAATAAATGCAAGATCTTCAAAACTAAATCCAAGTATGCTGGGAAAAGTTTGCCTGAGTGTAGGAGACCTCGACCTGTCACGAAGAGGTGAGTCTTTAGGTGATGGAGACCTGGCAGAATAACGAGGTGTGGTAAGAGAACGAGTTGTATCTAGACAAGGTCTGCTGCGCAAAGAAGAAGAAGGTCCAAAGCGATCAGAACCAGGATTAGGGCCTTCTTGAGGGAAAGGCTTGGACGGCGAGCTTAATTCTGAAACAGAAAATACAGAATTGCATTTATGTTTTGAGTACCTACACAATTTTATGTTGGCACATAACGAGTTGTAAATGAGGTTGTAGTTGAGGGGCTTGATTCTTCAAACGCCTATGATTTTTTTTCAGTCAACGTAAAAAAGTTTTATCTTCTGCCGTGTTTGCAGTTTTCGCAGTTAATACAAAAATATAAATATTTCTCATTGCTGCAGAACTGTAAAAACAATTCGAAGCAGGTAAAATTTCTTATCCCAGTTTGAAGGAAACGATACTTTATGTTACGGTACCTTTCACTCTGCCAAAAAAAAAATTTTAGTTTAAGATGCCAATTCTGTTTGTCTACTTTGTCATAATCAATGTTATCATAATATTGATTAATATTTTAAGATTGTAAAAAAACGCTCTCTAGCTCCGCTGGGATATGAGCCCAGGTCCTTCAGATTGCCCGTCTCATGATCTACCAACTGAGCTACCGTAAGACGAGAATATTTTCTTCCCTGGTCAAAAAACTTACATCAATAATAAAATTTGAATATATGTTCAGAAAAAAAATCTTACAAGTATAAGGAATGATGTTGACATTCTGCTTGTAAGAAGATTGTGAAGAAAATATTCTCGCCTCTCCGTATAATTTTTGTTGGGAAAAAGTACCTGTCATATTTACAGTTTTTTCATTGTTATTTAAGAGTTATAAATTTTTATCTGAAGAATGTATAAATCAGACATTCATATCATAAAAGTCACGAAAATCAAGCGAGTTTTGAATTATCAATAAATGTATTAGATAGCGGCTTTAGTGTAAATCTCGAAAGATGCTCAGAACAACTTTGTCATATTTCAATTAATGCCGAAAGAAAATTATATACCTATTGCATAATTATCAACATTATTCAACAATGGGATAAGCGTGGAATAAGCGAGGGGTAAGCGTGATTCAGTATTGGGTCAATGTTCACCCACAGTCGCCCCATGTTTGTCCCACGCTTCTAAACAATAACTCTAGCATGGCTCATGACCCCCATTGCCTTGTTCCATTTATGGTCGATTGTTTTTTTATTTGAATCGAACTTGGAAAATGTTTCGAAAGTGGACACAATGTACTCAATTTTTCTCAATTTTTTGAAAGTATTTTGGTTGCAGATAATAGAGTTTCGCGTAATTTGAATTTTGATTAATTTATCTTAAATTACCGTACATTCCCTACAATATTACTATCAATCAGCAACAAATATCATAAGTTTCCAGGAATTCATAAAAATGTTGAAAACTGAATTTCGGTTAATTTACATATCTGCGAAATTTGGAAAACTAGAACCCATTAACTCAATTTGTTTAGTTTTTTTAACAGGATTGGTAAATACATATTTTTACAAACTTGTTAAAATTCAAGAATTTTACTTGCCATTTTGAGGCTTTTGTTGAGGAAAATTTACTTTTAGTAAGGTTTGTAAGTTTTTGAAAGTGTTCCAAGTTCTACGTAATTCATTATTCTTTTGAAACATAATTTCAATAATCTTTCTTCATAACCAACTATACTTACTAGAGTGTTTTGGTTAAAATTTAAAAAGTGTCTCGTTCAGAAATTGCAGATAATCAGTTAAATATTTTTCATAAGCTTTGCTGGACATCGCAAACTTTCGAGACGACTAAACCATACCTTTTATAGCTGTTACAATTTATTAGGGAAGCGTCGATACAGCCCAAAATGTATAGTATACTTCGACACCAATAATGGGATAAAGGTGGAACAAGATTGCAAGACCTAAGTTTTGAAATTGATATTTCCTCATCTGGATTTTGCAAACTTCTTCATTGTCTCATTATTCTGTTATATTGCAGAATAACTTCGACTTTGTTAGCATAAATAAACGCTAATTCTGCGATATCACGGAATACGAGGGTAGTTCAATAAGTCCTTAGAATGACCAACAGATGGCGCGCGAATCGCTCCAAATCATCTGTTTTCAGGTCAACACCACTCCCGACTAGATATATGGTGCAGTCACAGTCCACATCTTCTGATTTTACGTGTTTTTATAATCAATCAAAAAAAAAAATTGTTCGTTAAGAAAAATGGAAAAAAACGAGTTCAGAGAGGTAATCAAACATTTTCATTTAAAGAGTTTAACTCCATATGAGATAAAAAATGAATTGGACTCAGTTCATGGCACATCTGCCCCTGCCTTAGCAACGGTTTA